>NW_007727606.1:84288-110631 GCF_000696425.1 Galeopterus variegatus | reverse complement strand
TGGGGACTCTCTGCGGAGTCATGAGGTAGTGCAGGGTATATCACATGGCGAGAGGGCAAGAACATGTTCAGTTGCTCTATTCCTCCCATTACAAAGCCACCAGTCAACTCCCATGATAACCATTTAATCTGTTACCGCATTAATCCATGAATGGACTAATCCATTCATCCATTCATGAGGACATAGCCCTCATGGTCCAATCACCTCTTAAAAAGGCCTCACCTTAGGGCTGGCCCCGTGGCACACTCGGGAGAGTGCGGCGCTGGGAGCACAGCGATGCTCCCGCCACGGGTTTGGATCCTATATAGGATTGGCCGGTGCGCTCACTGGCTGAGCGCGGTGTGGGCGACACCACACCAAGGGTTGTGATCCCCTTACCAGTCACGAAAAAGACAAAAAAAAAAAAAAAAGCCTCACCTTATAAGGATATATAAGTATATATACACTGTGGTATATATACACTATGGAATACTACTCTGCCATAAAAAAGAATGAAATACCCCCATTTACAACAACATGGATGAACCTGGAGAAACTTACATTGAGTGAAACAAGCAAAGCACAGAGGGATAAATACCACATGTGCTCACTCATATGTGGGAACTAAGAGAGAAAGGAAGGCAGGAAAGAAAGACCACAGTAGTGCCATGATCCAACAGAAGAAGGGAACATTCCTAGGGCTACAAATTGGGGGGGGGGAGAGGGAGGGCGGTTGGGGGATAATTGGGAAGGGACAAAGGGTACAAAAGTAATTTCTGGTAATGGGTATGCCCCCAGTATGAATCTGGCCCTCACATCATGGGCAGGAGGGGGGACAATCAGCTTTGTATCTCATGAGTATTCTTAATAAATAAATAAATTAAAAAAAAAAAGAAAAGTGACAATCTAGTTAACTGAAAGTTGACATTCTCAATTAGAGTTTGAGATGTAATATTTAAAAAAAAAAAAAGGCCTCACCTTTCAAATACCATATTGGGGATTAAACTTCTACATGAGCTTTGGAGGGGACAAACATTCAAACCATAGCAATTAGGAAACAGTGTAATCAGTGATAGAGGATGCATAGGACATTCCCAAAGCATGGAGGAGAAGTACCTAGTCCTGACTGTTCAATTCAAAGTGCAGCTTTGGTGGTCTGAACCTCTTTCTCTTGTCCTTCTGCCATACTAGCCCTGAAAATCCTCAACCCTGAAACAGTCCTTTCTCCTTTTAGTCTCTCAAATTTAGCCCTATAGGAGAAAATACTATAATGGTGTAAATTTATGCCACCTTTATACTTAGTTTCTAGTCACAGCCAGGTTCCTAGTGTTGCTTAGCATTTTTCTCACTTGTCCACTGTCAGCTCCCTCTCCAGTGCCCCACACTGACTGTTCTAAACCATAAATCCTTCTTAAACTTCTTGCTGCATCCCATACTTTCAGACTTTCATAAAGAAAATAGAAACCATCACAAAATAACTACTTCAACCACTTACTTTTTTTTTTTGCCATCATTGCCTATTCTTACTATCTTAGAGGAAAAATTGTCTATCTGGATCCATATTCTGGATTCTTTTACCTTCTGTTCTTCTAGATCCTTGCTCTATTGTCCTTATCATGAATATATCTTCAACCACCTTCCCTTTCTTACCTCTTCCCTCTAAACTTATAAATATTCTCAAGTCTTTTCCATTTTAAAAAAAATATTCCCTTGAGTTTATCTAACTTTGTCTGTCTCTTCCTCTCTCCTTTCCAAGTCAAGTTTTCTTTTAAGCAGATAATTATGAAGCAGCTATTCTTTTCTGATAATAAAAGTAGTATGTGGGCATTTTATAAGACATGGAAAATATAGAAAAGTAGAAAGAAAAAAAAACACCCATTGCTCAAAGACAGCTGTTTTGAGCATATATAATCCTTCGTGACTTTTTTGGTTTTTGACATAGTTGTGATCAGGCTGTAAATAAAATTTTCCATGATCCCTGCCAATTTCTTGAAAGGATAATCCACTTTACTATCCCCATTTTTACCATCCATTGATTTCTTAGTTTACTATAATCTGACTTCTGTCCCCACCAATGCTCTTGGACTGCCCTTACAAGGTTACTAGTGTCTTCCTTGTTAACAAAATAGTTGACATTCACTTTTTATGTTATTGACTTTTCTGCAACATTTGAAACTGTTGACTGCTTGTTTCTTCTTGAAACTTTTCTTCCTTGCTTTCTTACAACACCACAGTCTCCAGATTTACTCCTAAAATTCTGGCCACTCTTTGTGAGCCTTCTCTGCTTTCTGGGTTTCTTTCTTGTTGGTGTTCCTTGGCCTCTCTCCTTTTTTACCCATCTTTTAATACAGTCTATCTTTGAGTGATTTTTACTTCTGTGGCTTCAGCTACTACATGTTATGATGATGATTTTGAAATCTGTCATTAGGCCAGCTCTTTTTCCTGAGCTTTAGCCTTCCAACTTCCTGTCAGTCATCTCAACCTTGATATTTCACATGTACCTCAGAGGAGAGATGTTCAAAAGTGAACATATCACTCATTCCAAAACAATTCCTCTACCCACTTAGTCACACAAGCCAGCATCCTAGGAATTGTCTTTAAATTCCCTTTCTGCCTCAGTTTTTAGATCCTATTGATAACACCAGGTTTTCATGGTTTCATGTCTTAAACCTTATTCTTCCTTTCTGTTCCTACTGCCACAATATTAGCTTAGGCCATTATCATTTCTCATCTGGTCTGTTATTGTGGCCTTCTAACTAGTTTCCCTTTCTTCCTGCTCCATTCCAATTTATCTTTCATAATACAGCCAGAAAGCCTTTTATTTTTAGGAATTAGTTTAATTTTTAGTGTCTAAAAAATGCTCAATTAATATGAGAATGCATTTTCTTAAAATTTTAAAAATACAAACGCATATATAGTAAAAAGTCAGAGCTATCTTTCACTATTCTATTTCCTCAGCCTCACTCCTTCAGACATATCCACTGTCAGTAGTTTGAAGCTCATCTGGCCAGACATTTTTCTTTACATTCACATGCACATGCAGATTCACACACAAATATAGTTACGATTGGATTGTGTACAGGTGTACATGTGTTTCTTTTTACATAATGGCATTATATTATATTAATTGTTCTGTGGTGTGCTTCTTTCACTTAATGTTTTAAACTGTGATATAATAAGTTGATTTTTTATGTGTAGTATAGGTATGCAAATACTCAGGTATACTACCAACCCCTTGGAGGTATTTCCATCTCATTGCATCCCTGGCTTCCATTCTATCCACAGTCTCCCCCTCCACCTAGAAGGTTGTGACAAACAAAAATGCCTCCTAATACCCACAATAACCTCCCTAGTACCCACAAGGTTGTGACAAACAAAAATGCCTTTAGAAATTGCCACATATGTCTTGGGGGGCAATATCATCCCTTAACTAAAACCACTGTGTTAATGGGATATTGTTTCATATGGAAAAGTTTAAAAGGGAAAAACCTTGCAGTTTAAGACTAAATCTGGGGAAGAAAAGAATGAAATAATGAATAAATAATCCTGTGTTTCTTGTAATGTGTAATGAGAAATTTCATATAGAACTTTAAAAATGAGATGTTGGCCCCAGTTAAAGTAGCCATTGCCTATTACTGAAAAGACAAAAAAAATAACAAATACTGGTGAAGATGTAGAGAAAGGAAAATTCTTATACACTCTTGATGGGAATGTAAATTAGTACAGGCACTATGGAAAACAGTATGGAGATTCCTCAGACAATTAAAAGTAGGACTCCCATAATGATCCAGCAGTCCCACCACTGGGAATATAGCCAAAGAAGATAAACTCAGTATGTTGAAGAGATATCTGCACACCTATGTTTATTGCAGCACTATTCACTATAGCCAAGATGTGGAATTAACCTAAGTGCTTATCAACAGATGAATGGATAAAGAAAATGTAGTATATTTACATAATGGAATGCTATTTAGCCATATGAAAGAGTGAAATTCTGTCATTTGCAGCAACATGGATGGAACTAGAGGACAGTATGTTAAGTGAAGTGAGCCAGGCACAGGAAGTGAAATCAAATACCCATGATATCACTTATTTGTGGAATCTAAAAAAGTTGATCTCATAGAAGTAAAGAGTAGAATTATGGTTGCCAGAGGTTGGGAGGGGTAGGGGGGGGAGGGGAGAGGTTGGTCACTGGGTACAAAATTATAGTTAGTTAGGAGGATTAGTTCTAGTGTTCTAATATACAGAGGGGTGACTATGGCTAACAGTAATATAATTTTTATTTCAAAATAGCAAGGAGAGGATTTTGAAAGTTCTGCCAATCATATGTATTGAAAGGTCAAACTGTAACCCATAAATATGTACAGTTATTATGTTATTATATGTCAATTAAAAGAAAAGCACTCTGTCCTGGCCAGTGTAAGTAATTAGGGAAGATTTTGCTTCAGCCTAAAGAAGTATTAACAGAAAATTAGTTTCACCTTGTTCCACTAAATGAATGTAAAACAGAAACTGTAAAAGCCTAAAGAAGTATTAACAGAAAATTAGTTTCACCTTGTTCCACTAAATGAATGTAAAACAAAAACTGTAAAAAAAAAAAAGGAAGAAATATTGGAAAATAAGAATATTCTTCTTATACATACACTTTTAAAAGTATAGATGTAATACATGAATAAATTCTTATTGTAGATATTGAAACAATGTAGAAGTATACAGAAAAAATGTTAAAGTCTCCCTTCAAGGTCCCACCTTCTAATTCTAATTCTTCTAATTTTCTCCTCTTCAAAGTTAATCACTGTCAAGAGTTGTATGCATCCTTCTAGTCCTCTTTGTGAGCATTTAGATACATATGAAAGTAGGTAAATTTTTTAAAAATTGTAAAATATACATAGAATAAAATTTCCTATTCTAATCATTTTTAAGTGTACAGTTCAGTAGCATTAAGTAGATTCACAATGATGTTATATAGCCATAGCCACCATCGTCTCCAGAGCATTTTTCACCTTGCAAAACCAAAACTCTATACTCTGTTCAACAATAATTTCCCTTTGACCCTTCCCCCAGCCCCTGGCAACCACTGTTCTGCTTTCTGTCTCTGTGAATTTGATTATTGTAGATACCTCATATGAGTGGAATCATACAGTATTTCTCCTTTTGTGACTGCCTTAGTTTACATAGCATAATGCTGTGGCATGTGACAAGATTTCTTTCCTTTTTAAGGCAGAATAATATTCCATTGTATTTATATACTACATTTTGTTTATCCATTCATCCATCGATGGTCGGTCATTTGGGTTGCTTCCACCTCTTATCTATTATGAATAACGTTGCAATGAACATGGGTATAGAAAAATCTGTTTCAGTCACTGCTTTAAATTGTTTGGGGTATATATCTAGAAGTGGGATTTCTGGATCATATGGGAATTATACTTTTAATTTTTTGAGAAACTGCCATACTGTTTTTCGTAGTGACTGCACCATTTTACGTTCCCATCAGCAATGCATACGGGTTTTGTTCCAGTTTCTCCACATTCTCATCAACACTTGTCATTTTCTGGGTTTTTTTTTTTTTTCCTTTTTGTCTTTTTTCGTGTCCGGCAACGGATCACAACCCTCATTGTCGCGCCTGTACCGGACCGGGACCGGCAACGGGATCGCAACCCTCGGTGCTGCACCTGCACCTCCCTCAGCCAGCGAGCAGAACCAGTCTGTATGCGGGATCCGAACCCTCGGCGGGAGCGCCGCCGCGCTCACAAGCGGCGCACTGTAGCAGTGCGCCACCGGACCAGCCCATTTTCTGGGTTTTTTTGATGATAGTCATCCTGATGGAGGTGACATGATATCTCATTGTGGTTTTGATTTGGATTTCCCTGATGATTAGTGAAGTTGAGCATCTTTTTTATATGCTTATTGGCCATTTGTATATCTTCTTTAGAGATAGTTTAAGTTTTTGTGGTTTTGATTTGGATTTCCCTGATGATTAGTGAAGTTGAGCATCTTTTTTATATGCTTGTTGGCCATTTGTATATCTTCTTTAGAGATAGTTTAAGTTTGTTGCCATTTTTTAATTAGGTCTTTTGTTGTTAAGTTGTAGGAGTTCTGTATATATTCTGGATATTAGCTGCTTATCGGATATATGATTTGCAGATATTTTCTCCCACTTCTTGGATTGCCTTTTCACTCTAATAATGTCCTGTGATATGTAATAGTTTTAAATTTTAATGAAATCCAATTTATTTGTTCTTTTGTTGCCTGTGCTTTTGGTGTCATATTCAAGTATTGCCAAATCCAATGTCATGAAGCTTTTCTCCTGTGTTTTCCTGTAAGAGTTTTAGTTTTAGGTCTTTGATCCATTTTGAGTTAAGTTTTGTATATGGTATATGGTAAGAGTCCAACTTCGTTCTTTTGTATATGGATATCCAGTTTCTCAGCATCATCTGTTGAAGAGACTTATCCTTTCCTCATTAAATTATCTTGGCTCCCTTGTTGGAAGCATCTGACCAAATGTGCTAGGGTTTATTTATGGGCTCTTTATTCTATTCTATTGGTATATGTATGTCTCTCTTTATGCCACTGCCACTGTTTTGGTTACGGTAGCTTGGAAATAAATTTTGAAATCAGGAAGTGTGGGGCCTGCAATTTTGTTCTTTTTTTTTCAAGATTGTGTTGGCTATTTGGGTCCCTTGGGATCCCATATGAATTTTAGGATGGATTTTTCTGTTTATGCAAAAAAAAAAAAAAAAAAAAAGCTATTGATATATAGATAGAGATTGCATTAAATCTGTAGATTACTTTGAGTAGTGTTGACATCTTAACAGTAGTAAGACTTCTGATCCATGAAAATAAGATGTCTTTCCATTTATTGGTGTCTAGTCTCTTTCAGAAACATTTTGTAGTTTTCAGTGTATTCTCCTTGGTTAAGTTTATTCCTAAATATTTTATTCTTTTTGATATTATTGTAAATGGAATTGTTTTCTTAAATTTCTTTTTGGATTGTTCATTGTGAGTGTATAGAAACCTGATTTTTGTGTTGATTTTGCATTCTACAACTTTGTCTAATTTGTTTATTAATTCTAACAGTTCTTTTGTGTGATCTTTAGGGTTTTTGTAGGCACATTCTCTTTCTTCCCCAACATTTTATTAAGAAACTTCAAAACATACATAATATTGAAAATATTATTGTGAACAAAACCATATACCTACCACCTAGATTCTATAATTAACATTTTACTAAATCTGTTCATCTGTTCAACCATCAATCCATCTTATTGTTTTATGCATTTCAGGGTAAGTTGCAGACATCAGTACACTTCACCCCTGATCACTTAAGCATGCATATCATTAATTAGAATCCATGTTTTGTTTATGGTTGTTTTTTCTCTCTTGAGGTAAAATTTTCATACAATGGAATATATAAACCTCAAGTTCCCTTAAATAGCCTTCATCAGTTTTGAAAAAGGCATACCTCTGTGTAATCCAAATCTTTATCTGGAGATAAGACCATTGATAGAAAATTCCCCTATGACCCTTTTCAGTCAGTCTTTACTCTTTACTTGCCAGAAGCAATCACTGTTCTGATTTTTTCTACCATCAGTTTTCCCTATTTTATTTTATTTTATTTTATTTTTTGTCCTTTTTGAGACTGGCTGCATTGTGCTCAGCCAGTGAGCACTGTGAGCGCACCGGTCATCCCTATATAGGATCCGAACCCGCAGCGGGAGTGCTGCTGCGCTCCCAGCGCCACACTCTCCCGAGTGCGCCATGGGCTCGGCCCAATTTTCCCTATTTTAGAATTTCATATACAGTATGAATCCTGTTGAGTAAGTTTCTTTCACTCAGCATAATGCTTATGAGATTTACTCATGTTGCTACATCAGTAATTCTTTTGCATTGCTGAGTGGTATTCCATTAATTGAATATACCATAGTTTGTTTGTTTATTCTATTGGTGAACATTTGGGTTGTTTCCAGTTTGTAGCTATTATTTCGTACTGGGAATAGAGTGCTGCTATAACAGATACCTAAAAAATGTGGAAGTGGTTTTGGAATTGGTTAATGGGTGGAGGTGAAGAATTTTGAAGCCCATGGCAGAGAGACCCTATATCATCTTAGAGAATATCTATCTTGTCATAGCAAAATATTGATAGAAAAAAGGCACTGCCAGTGAAGGCTCAGAAGGAAATGAGGAACATGTTATTGGAAACTGGAGAAAAGATGGTTCTTGTTATTTAGTGACAGAAAGCATAGCTAAATTGTGTCCTACAGTTGTGTGGAAAACAGAACATGTAAGCAATGAACCCGGACATTTAACTGAGGAAATTTACAAATAAAGTGTTGAAGGTGCAGCTTTGTTTCTTCTTGTTGCTCATCAGAGGGACTGCCAGTGTCTGGAATTCCTCTCTGTGGTGTGGTCTGGAAATGCTTCAGGCAATAAGATGGAGCAATTGTAGTGCTTAACCACATTTGTTTCCCATCTATGAGAACTCACTGTCCTGTACTTCCTTATGTCCAATGTCCGAAAATCCATTCTTTCATAAATTTTGTCTGTTTTTTGTTTTTTTAGTCTTTCCAGGCAGGAGGGGAAATCCAGTTAGTATCATGGCTTCAAGCAGAAGTCTTTTTATTTAAATATTGTTTAATTCCATTCTAATTAATCTATTGTCTTTTTGGTTCTATCTCTTTATATTCTTTTATAGTGGTTGCTCTCAGGATTAAAATATACCTAACCAAAACCTTCACAGTCTACTTCCAGTTAATATTTTACCACTTTAGGGCCGGCCCGGTGGCGCACTGGAGAGTGTGCCGCTTGGGAGTGCGGCGGCGCTCCCGCCGAGGGTTCGGATCCCATGTGGAGACCGGTTCCCGCTCACTGGTTGAGCGCAGTGCAGGCGCAACACCAAGGGCTGCGATCCTGTTGCCGGTCCCCGGTACGGGCGCGACACTGAGGGTTGTGATCCCGTTACCGGTCAGTAAAAAAGACAAAAAGGAAAAAAAAAATTTACCACTTTAAGTAAATGTATGTATGAGCCAGCCACCAAAAAAAAAAAAAAATCTTTAAATAAATGTAGAAAATTTACAACCATATATGTTTGTTTTTTACCCTTTCCCCTTTTTGTTATAATTGTCACTCATATTTTATCTACCCACGTTGAAAATTCCATCAGATAACTTTTTTTTTTTTGCTTTTATTAATCACACATTTTAAAAAAAACTTAAGAGGAGAAAAATAGTCTACAATATTTCCTACATATTTACTCTTTTTGCTACTTGTCTTTTATTCCTGAAGTTTCAGATTTCTCCCTGGTATCATTTACCTTCAGTCTGAAGAACTTCCTTTAGCATTTTTTTTAGTTTGGGTCTACTGGCAACAAACTCACTTAGTTTTCTTTAATTTGAGTATATCTTTATTTTATCATCATCCTGAGAGTATATTTTTATTGGATATGGAATTCTGGGTTGACAGCTTTTTTCTTTCAGCACATTAAAAATGTTGTTCTATTGTCTTCTGGTCTCCATGATCTCTGATTTAGCAAATTTGTAATTATTATTATCCTCCTATATGTAATATGTCAATTTTTTCTAGATGCTTTCAAAATTCTTTTTCTTATGTTTGGCTTACAGCAGTTTAATTATGATGTGTCCGGGCATAAATTTTTTTTTTTTTTTTTTTTTTAGTTTATCCATTATAGGGGTGATGAACTTTTTGGATCCATAGAAGTATGTCTTTCACCAAATTTGGGGAGTTTTTGGCCATTTCTTCAAATATTTTTTCTGTACCAATTCTTTTCTCCTTTCATTCAGTAACTCTAATGACACAGATGTTAGACATTTTGCTGTTTGTTCCACAGAAACATCCCTGAGGCTCTGTTCATTTTTTTTTTCCAGTCTTACTATTTTCTCTTTAGTGTTCAGATTGGATCATTTCTATTGATCTGTTTTCAAGTTCACTGACTTCTTCCTTTTATTCCATTCTGCTACTGAGTCTATCCAATGAAATTTTGATTTCACATATTGTATTTTTCTGTCTCTAAAATTTGCTTCTTTTTTTTGTTTTGTTTTGTTTCTATTTCTGTGCTGAGAACTTCTGTATTTCCATTCACTTCAAGTGTGTCTACCTTTACCTCATAGAACATAGTGTTAATCACTGCTTTAAAGGCTTTGTCTGTTAATTCAACTTCTGGGTCAACTTGGGATTTGGGATCTGTTGATTATCATCTTTTGCCTTCAGAATTGGTCTCATCTTCCTGGTTTCTTCTGTGTCAACTAATTTTAAGTTTTATACCAAACATATTGAATACTATACTGTGAGACTTTGTTCAAATCCTCTGGAGAATGCTACATCTTTAGCTTTTTTTGTTTGTTCTAGCAGGCAGTCAGTCTGGTTAAGTTCAGACTGTAAGTCCTATCTTACCTTTTGTGAACAGGGGTACAATGTTAGTTCAGTTTTCAAGCCTTCTTTATACTCCTGTAAGTCTGTCCCATGCCTGCACAGCTCAGGGGTGAGTCTGGGCTATGTGCCAGTTCGTACACAGAATTAAGGGATCTACTTTTCCAGGTCACTCCTCTTCAGGATACCTCCTACACTCTCCAAAGCCCAGGGGTTGCAATTCTCAGAGTTTTTAGTTACAGTCAATGAGCAAGCAAGAGAGAGAGGCCATAGTGGGGTTCCTCTTTTGCCAGTACTGGAAATCCAATTTTTCTTAGTTTATCAAGAACAGAAAATAATTTTATTTTTATTGTAGAAAAGATAAACACAAATAAAAAAAATAACCAAAACTTTCAGAGTAATCCTCATGAGCATTTTGCTATTTATCAGTTTGTGGTTTTATATATCACAACAAATAAATAAAAACCTTTAAAAATATCCTTATTCAGATATACAGTCGATTCTTGTTATTTACAGTAGCTATTTTCTGTGAAATTGCCACAAACACTGAATTGGCAAATTCTAGGGGAGATACAGGGTTAGATTCCTGCAAGCCTCTGGTCACATACAACATTTTTGTCAATCAATGCATAACCTTGTTTTATGTCTATTTCTGTCTGAAGACACTTTAAAAAATATATATGGTTGATGCATTCACATCGAACTCAGAGCTAACAGCGCTGTAACTCATGCCTGAATGAAGCTTATCTAACACACATTTTCTCTGTAAGGCACATCACAGCCTTTTCGTACTTAGAAATAATCGATAGTACTTCAGCATTATGCTTGGGGGCAATTTTAAACACTGAAATCACCAACAAAAAGTACAGAAATGCAAAAAATTTGGCACTAAATAGACTGCAGAAAGGACACATTTATAGTGTGAGAGCTGAAACAAAAAGGCAGAGAACATTGCTGTGTTCAGTTGCAGCTGGCAACATGCATGTTGGGTGACTCAAATTTTTCATAGCTCTGCACATATCTGTAAAGGACTATAAAAGCACTGTGAGTATTGGGGTTACACATAAATTTTAGTGACTAGGCAGATTTTTAAATATGGAATATGCAAATGAGGATTGTAATTCACATATCATACAATTAACATTTAAAGTGTGTAATTCAGTGTTTTTAGTATATTTACAGGGTTGTACAAATATCATCACAATCAATTTGAGAACATTTTCATTACCTCAAAAAGTCTTGTATCAATTAGCAGCCATTCCCCTTTTCCTCTTAGCCCCACCTCCAGCCCTAGGCAACCACTAAGCTATTTTCTGTCTCTATAGATTTGCCTATACTGGACATTTCATATAAATGGGATCATGTGATATGCAGTCTTTTGTGACTGGCTTCTTTCACTTAGTATAATGTTTTCAAAGTTCATTGATGTTGGAGCATATAGCAATACTTCATTTTATTGATTGTCAAATAATATTCCATTTTATGCATATAGCACATTTTATTTATCCATTCATGAACTGATGGATTTTGGCTTGTTTCTGCTTTTTGGCTATCATGAATAATGCTGCTATGAATGAACATTTGTTGCACGTTTTTCTGTGGGCATATTTTTCATTTCTCTTGGGTATATACCTTATATTGAAATTGCTAGGACATATGATAACTCTGTGCTTAACCTTTTGGGGAACTGCCAAAATAATTTCCAAAGTTGCTGTATAATTTTTCATTTCTACTAGCAGTGTGTGAGAGTTCAAATTTTTCCACATCCTCACCAACACTCGTTATTATCTGTATTTTTAATTATTGCATCCAAGTGGGTGTGAAGTGTTATCTCACTACACGATTTGCATTTTCTTGATGGCTAATGATGTTGAGCACTTTTTCATGTGCTTATTGACCATTTGTGTGTCTTCTTTGGAAAACTGTCTATATTTAGTTTGCCCATTTTGTAATTGAGTTATTTGTGTTTTGATTATTGAGTGTTCTTAATATGTCCTACATACAGGTCCCTTATCAGACATTTGATTTGCAAATGTTTCCCATTCTGTGGGTTGTCCTTTCACTTTCTTGATGGTTTCCTTTGCAACACAGGAGTCGTTTTTAATTTTGATGAAGTCTTAGTTATCTTTTTTTCTTTTGTAGTTTGTGCATTTGGTGTCATATCTAAGAAACTGTCACCTGAATCCAAGTTCCGAATATTTACTCCTGGTGTGTTCTTCAAAGAATTTTATAGCTCTTACGTTTAGATCTATAGTACACTTTGAATTAATTTTAGTATATGGTATGAGGAAATGGTCCAACTTCATTCTTTTGCGTGTGGATAACCAGTGTCCCATCACCATTTGTTAAAAAGACTGTTCTTTCTCAATTGAATTGTTCTGATATTCTTGTCAAAAGTCAGTTGATGGTGTTTATATCTAAACTCTCAATTCCATTCCATTGATCTCATATGTCTATCCTTATGCCAGTACAATCTGTCTTGATTACTATAGCTTTGTAGTAAGTTTTGATGTTGTGAAGAGTGAGTCCTCCAATTTTGTTCATCTTTTTCAAGATTGTTTCAGTTATTCTGGGTTTCTTGCATTTTCATAGGAGTTTTAAGATCATCTTATCAATATCTGTAAAGAAGTCAACTGAAATTTTGATGGAGATTGCTTTAAATCTGTAGATCAATTTGGGAAGTACTGCCATCTTAACAATATTAGATCTTCCAGTCCATGAACATTGGATGCCTTTCCATTTATTTAGGTCTTTGTTAATTTCTTTCAACAATGTTTTGCAGGTTTCAGAGTATATAATTTACACTTCCTTTGTTGAATTTATTCCTAAGTGCTTTATTCTTTTTTTATGGTATTATAAATGGAATTTTTTATGTTAATTTTGTTTCTAGATTATTCATACCAAGTATAGAAATACAATTGATTTTTTTGTGGGGGGAGGGTGCAGCTGGCTGGTACAGGGATCCAAACCTTTGACCTTGGTGCTATAACACCATGCTGTAACCAACTGAGCTAACTGGCAAGCCCAATGTACAAATGATTTTTGTACATTGATCTTGTATCCTGAAACCTTGCTGAAAGATAACTTTTAAACTAAAGAGAGAAAAGAAATTTTAGATTTTTTATTTATAAAAGTTAGAGATCATACTTTGACCTATATAATGTCCAAGTAGGTATACCAAGTTGTGTCGTAAGGCTTTCCTAATAAATATGGGGGAAAATTAGCACCAGTTTTCTCCATACCCTGCTGGATGATTGACATAATATTTTTAGGCTCTTGTTCTATGGACTTATGCCCATCAAGAGAGTTGTATAAATTGCAAGTGATTATAGATTTGAGATATTAAGGTATCTGGCTTTATATCCTGGAATCAATTCCAAGTACACTCATACAGAGTGATTTCAGGTGACCACTTTAGAAGAACTTTCACTCTGAACATTTTGTTTACTTTAACTTTAAAAATTTTTTTTATTGAAACATATTGATTGCACATATTTGTGGGGTACAGAGTTATATCTCAGTACATGTATACAATGTGTGATGATCTATTCAGGGCAGTCAGCATATTCATGCTTGTAAAACCCAATCATTTCTTTGTGATGTGCACATTTGTTCTCTCTTCTGTTCATTTGGTAACATATAGTAAATCGTTGTTAGTTATGCATTCCTGTGTTGACTGTACACTAGTAGGACTTATTCTTCCTATCTGGCTCTAAGGTTTTGTTATTAACCAGCCTCTTACCATCTCCCCTCCCCTCTCTAGCCTTTTTCATAGTCATCATTGCAAAAAAATCATTCTTTGTGATGTGCAGATTTTTATCTCCTCTCTTCTAGTCACTTGGTTACATGCAGTAAAACATTATTGATTATAGATTTCTGGGTCAGCTGTACACCAATAGGGCTAATTTTTCCTATCTTGCTGTACTTTCACGTCCGTTAATCAGCCTTTTACTACCCTCCCTCTCCCTCTCCTCTTTCCCACCTCTGGTAACCACAGTTTTTCTCTTTCCATTTAACAGTTCAACTTATTATTATTATTATTATTATTTATTTTGTTTTGTTCTCTTTTTTAGTTCTCACATATGAGTGAGGACATGTAGTATTTCTTTTTCTGTGCCTGGCTTATTTCACCTAACATAATTTTCTCCAAGCCCATCCATGTTGCTGCAAATGTCAGAATTTCATTCTTTTTAATGACTGAGTAGTATTTTATTGTGTATATGTACCACATTTTCTTTATCTAATCATCTGTCAGTGGACATTCAGGTTGGTTCCATGTCTTGACTATGGTGAACAGAGCTGCAGTGAACGTGGGGATGCAGGTATCCCTTTGACATGATGATTTCCGTTCCTTTGGGTATATGCCCAGTAGTGGGATTGCTGAGTCATACAGTAGTTCTATCAGTAGTTTTTTGAGGAACCTCCATACTGTTTTCTGTAATGGCTGTACTAATTTACAGTCCCACCAACAATGTATAAGGACTCCCCTTTCTCCTTATCCTCACCAGCATTTGTTATTTTCTGTCTTCTTGTTAATAGCCAGTCTAACTGGGGTGAGATGATAATTCAGTGTGGTTTTGATTTGCATATCCCTGGTGATTAGTGATGTTGAACATTTTTTCATATACCTGTTGGCCATTTGTATGGTTTTTTTTGAGAGATGTCAATTGAGCTTCCTTGACCATTTTTAAATTGGGTTATTTTTTTTACCATTGAGTTGTTTGAGTTCCTTGTATATTCTGGATATCAGCCACTTGTCAGATGTGTAGTTTGCACTCTGAACATTTTGATTTGTTATTTATTCATCCATGTTTTTGACCCAAGTCCTTTTCTTTGGTTTATTGTTTGGTTAATTCCTTCTGAAACTGCTTTTTTAAAGTTCTTTTTTGCTTTTATCCTTTTATACTTATATTTTGGTTCTTTATCCAATTGAGCTCAAGGTTGCAGGAGAAAAGAATTGAATAGAAATATTGAAAAGGTTCACAGGGCTAACTTTTGGTAATTTTGTCACTTTGCGTGCACTTTCTAACAGGTGTATAATGAATATCAATCAGGAATGAGCACTGAATTCCAAGCTTTACTGGCATTTCGGTCTGGAATAGATCAAGAAGAAGACAAGAAAGAGGTATGTAATTATAATTGCTTTTAGACTAATATTTCTACTATGATACTGTAAGTGAGATTAGACATAATGTGTTGTGTCCTAACACATTAAGAGCTAATACTATAAATACCATAGGTAAAGGCAAAGAGGTTGCTTGAGTCACGATGATATGATGAACTTCTCTTTCATGCTCCTGGGATTTAGGGCACATTGATGTGAAATCAAAGATCTGATCCTAGTGAATTTCTTCAGCTAGTGTACATATGCCACTATAACTTAGTTAAAGGAAGGTTTTCAATTTATGGCTTCCTTTTTTTTCTTATCAATCTAAAGTTAGTTTAAACCAACAGTTCTCAACCCTGGCAGTGCAGCAGAATCAGATACGGAGCTTTTTTCAAAATATAAATGCCGAGACTCAGACCAGATATACTGAATCAGTATCTGAAAAGTTAGGTTTGAGGCATTTGTGTTTTTTAAAAATAGCACTGGTGATTCTGATGCATCCTCAATATTGAGAACTGCTATTTACATTTGATGACTTTTACCATAAAGCCCTACACTGCCCTAATACATACATAGACATGTTTTTGCCCTTGGAGAAGCTCATGTTCTTAAAAGAATATATAAATCCAGGGGTATAAACTGATCACACACAGCATAGTAGTATTTGCTTTTATTATACTTGTTCCATTTATGAGTACAAAGCACTGATATACCTCAGCCCTTCAGCCTTCCTTCCTGCCATGTTAGGCTCGGCTTAGAGTATGCTTTTGCCGTGTGGTTTTAATTTTGAAAAATTAAAATGACTATTGTTCTGTTATAAAATACCTCTCACATTCTTTTTGTGGTACTACTTATTACTTGGGAACACAGACTGAATATAGTATATATTTTATCATATCAAATATAGTCATTTCCTCAAGTATTGTTGACAAGGGATTGTACTAAGGGAAAACTAGATTAGTACTTCTTTCTCTGGTTTGTCTATTCACAACCAATAGCTATGTGCTTGAAAATATAAAATTCTTGTTGTATGTGATATTATCCTGAGTCACCATAGACAGAAGGAAATTAAGGACTTAGTCCCTGGTGACTTCTGTATCATGTATTTTTCTTGTCTATGACATAATATTTTCCTTCCTTGGAAAGTCATCTGAGAACAGAATTTTTTTTTTTTCTTTTTCTTTTTTAAAGGTGACCAGTAAGGGGATCCTAATCCTTAACTTGGTGTTGTCAGTACCACGGGAGCCTTAAATGACCAGTTAAAATGTTTTTGGAAGCTAAGTTTTAGAAATAATCAGCCAATGGTTTTTTTTTCTTATCCATACTGGAAACAACTATTTTTGATCTGGGTAGAGTATTGAAAAATGATAAACAGCTACATTTTTTTTGTTTGAGTTTTTATATAGATTTTGTTTTCTAGAGCAGTTTTAGGTTTACAGCACAATTGAACAGAAAGTACAGAGAGTTCTCATATACCCCCTGCCTGCACACAGTATCCTGCACCAAAGTAGTAGTTTGTTACAGTTGATGAACCTACATTAACACATTATTATTACCCAGAGCCCATAGTGTACATCAGGATTCACTCTTGATGCTTGTGCCTTCTATGGGTTTGACAAATACATCATTTCATGTGTGCACCATTGTAGTAACGTACCAGAATAGTTTCACTGTCCTGAAAATCTTGTAGGCTCAGCCTGTTTCTCCCTCTCTACCCACTAGCAACCACTGATCTCTCTAGTGTCTCCATAATTTTGACTTTTCCAGAATGTCATATAGTTAGAATCATATAGTATTATATAACCTTTTCACATTGGCTTCATATACTTAGTAATATGCATTTAAAGTTCTTCCAGTGCCTTTTTATGGCTTCATAGTTTATTTCTTTTTGGCACTGAATAATATCCCATCATCTGGATGTGTCACAGTTTAGTTACCAATTCACCCATTGAAGGACATCTTAGTTGCTCCCAAGATTTGGCAATTATTATAACGCTACTATAGACATCTGTGTGCAGGTTTATGTGTAAACATAAGTTTTCAGCTCATTTGGGTAATATCAAGGAGTGCAATTGCTGGATCATATGGTAAGAGTATGTCTAGTTTTGTAAGAAACTGCCAACTGTCTTCCAAGGAGGCTGTACCATTTTGCATTCCCACCAGCAATGAATGAGAGTTTCTATTGTTCCACTTCCTCACAAGCATTTGGTATTATCAGTGTTTTGGATTTTGGCAATTGTAATAGAGGTGTAGTGGAATCTCATTGTTTTACTTTTCAATTTTCTAATGACATATGATATGGAGCATCTTTTCATATGCTTATTTGCCATCTGTATATCTTCTTTGGTGATGTGTCTGCTTAGATCTTTTGCCCGTTTGTTATTTGGGTTGTTTCCTTATTGTTGAGTTTTAAATAACAGTTTTTTTATCAGGTCTTTTGAAAATATTTTCTCCCTGTCGGTGGCATGTCTTCTCATTCTCTTGACAGTGTCTTTTGCAGAGCAGTTTTTTTAGCTTTAATGAAGTTCATCTTATCAGTTCTTTCATGGTTTGTGCCTTTGGTGTTGTATTTGCAAAATTATTGCCATACTCAAGTCACCTAGATTTTCTCCTATGTTATCTTCTGTGGATTTTATAGTTTTGTGTTTACATTTAGCTCTGTGATGCAGTTTAAGTTAATTTTTATGAGAGATATAAAGTCTGTGTTAGTTTTTCTTTCTTTTTTTTTTTTTTTCATGTGGATGTCCAGTTCTAGCACCATTTGTTGAAAAGACTGTCTTTTATTCATTGCATTGTCTTTGCTCTTTTGTCAAAGATCATTGACTGTATTTATGTGGTTCTATTTTTGGACTCTCCATTCTGTTCCATTGATCTACTTGTCCGTTCTTTTGCCTATACCGCACTTTCTTGATTACTGTGGCTTTATAGTAAGTATTGAAGTTGGGTAGTTTTAGTTCTCCAACTTTGTTCTCCTTTGTTATTGGATTGGCTATTCTGGGTCTTTTGACTCTTCATATAAACTTTAGTATCAGTTTGTCGATATCCACAACATAACTTGCAGGACTTTGATTAGGATTGTGTTGAATCTATAGGTCATATTGGGAATAACTGACAACTCAACAATATTAAATCTTCCTATTCATGATCATGGAATATCTCTCCATTTATTTAGTTCTCCTTTGATTTATTTCATCAGAGTTTTGTAGTTTTGCTCATATAGATCTTCTACATATTTTGTTAAATTTATACCTAAGTATTTAATTTTTGGTGGTGCTAAAGTAAATGATATTGTGTTTTTAATTTTAAATTCTACCTGTTTATTGCTGGTATATAGGAAAGCAATTGACTTTAGTACATTTATTTTCCCAAAACCCCACCATGAATTGATTGACTTTCATACTTTAATGTTGTATTCTGCAACCTTGCTGTAATTGCTTATTAGTTCTAGGAGTTATTTTGGCAATTCTTTCAGAATTTCTTCATAGATGATCATGTCATCTGTGAACAGAGACAGTTTTATTTCTTCCTTCCCAATCTGTATACCTTTTATTTCCTTTTCTTTTTTTATTGCATTAGCTAGGACTTCCAGTATGATATTTTCTGAAAAGGAGTGGTGAGAGGGGACATCCTTGCCTTGTTCCTGATCTTAGCAGGAAAGCTTACAGTTTCTCACCATTAATGTTATTAATGATGTTATTAAAGTTAGTATGATGTTAGCTGTAAGTTTTTTGTAGATGTTCTTTATCAAGTTGAAGAAGTTCCCCTCTATCAGTTATGTTTTTTAAAATACAGGTTTTTACTGAATTCCCCTCAGAGCTCAACTCCAGTTTCTTGACAAGCCTCATAGTGCCTCTTGACTTCTAAACAATGCACGAGAAGTTATAATGAAATCTCATGGATCTAAAATGAGATTTATTTCATCAGATATCATTGACCTAATATGCATAAGGCACTAAGCAAAGGGCTAATAATATGTGAAAATACTTTGAAATTTGTGAAGTGCTATAAAATATAAGGCAATAATACTTTTATTTTGTAATATTATATATAGTACTATAACAAATTGCTATAGAGTTACTGTAGAGTGCTAGAAATGGGTTCAAATAGCCCAATGGGTAGTCTTTGGACCTACAATTTTCCTAATTTCCTTTCAATGCTATTTCGGCTCAATGAAAGAAAATAGATCTTTTATGTATTTATTTATTTATTTTTTAAAACAATGACCGGTAAGGGGATCTTAACCCTTCTCTTGGTGTTGTTAGCACCACACTATCCCAAGTGAGCTAACTGGCCATCCCTATATAGAGATCCAAACCCGTGACCTTGGTGTTATCAGCACCACACTCTCCCAAGTGAGCCATGGGCCAGCCCTGAAAATAAACCTTTTAATTAGTAACCTTTTTCTTGTCCAGTATTTATGTTTTCCTTCATCTTAATAGATGACTGTTTCTGTAATATATATATTCTTTATTTAGAAGAATTCTTTTAAAAAAAGCAAGTACCTCTGGTGTAGCATGTAGCAGCCATGGCAAAGGAAATATTTATTGGGTTCTTTTAAGTGCTTTTACATGTATTTTTATTTATTTATAGTTTATCTATAGGCTTATTTATTCAAGCCTGTCTCTAACATTTGTGGGGCTGGGCTAGAGTAAAAATGCAGGCTTACGTACCTTACATCTAATATTTAAAAGTCATAAACCAAACCAAACTAAAAAAACTGTTAAATAAGGAGTATTCTATCCCCTACTTTGACAATATGACTTTATAATGACCTAGAGGATCAGGTTCAAATTTGCAACTATTGGACTCCTCTGAGTTACATGTAGAAACATGGCAGCTCGGAGACAGACAGCCCCCTCCCCCAGGCCATCTTCTTTTTCTTCCTGCCCATAGCTCTATTTTTTACTACAAAGAATCTTGAATACACACTATGTACAGCTGAGCCCAGATATCCCAGTTCTGTACACATACCCTGGAAGTAGCCACTGTTTAATATCCCACTTAGCCTATGTGCACACATCAGAGGAGCAGTCTCAGGTAGACAATTGTGGATGACAGGATTATGTAGACCCTTGGAAAGGTGGAATAAGGAATTCCAGGGGCCTGCGCTCCTGGAGCAGAGTCTAGAAAGGCAAGCATAGGCTTCAAGTGAACATATTCTCTAGGTGCTCAATCTCTGAGGCCTACAGGGAGAGGTATGGTCAGAGGCAGGCCAAAGTGGGACTATTAAAAACGTGGGTCCCAAGGCAGGAGCTCTCTTCTTATCCAGGACTAAGAGTGATTCTGCATTTATTCAGAAAACATTAATTTAGCATATTCCATATCACATGCACTGTCCTAGGCTCAGATGATACAAAGATAAATAAAATAGGGTTTCTTTTCTTGAGGAACTCATAATCTAAGTTGTTGTTGGGGGGAAATGTATGCAAATAAGTAATACGGTTAGTACAATTGCAGAAGTAGGTACAGAGTCCATGAGGGCATCTGTGATGAAAAAGGGATTACTGATTCTATCTAGAGAGTTAGAGAAATTATTACTTTTCAGCTGGGCCTAGGTGGATAAATATGTGTTTGTTGGGTAAGGAGATAAGGATGGTGAATCAGAAAAGTCAACATAAACAGAGTCATGGTTAAAGGAAATAATAGTATTCATGCAGAGCTTTGTAACTGACAGAGACTTTTGTATATTGTCTTCTTTAGTACTTTTCAACAACAAAGCAAACATTTATTGATAACCTACTACATGCCAGGCACTATACTGTATGCTGAGAATATAAACCTTGAATATGTGGCAGGATAGTGGTTCGTAGCACAGGTTTACATTGAAATGGACTTCAGTTTGAATGTACCACTTATTAGCTGTGTAACCTTAAGTGAGTAACTTCACCTCTGAGCCTCAATATCTTTGATTATAAAATGGAGATTATAATACCTATCTTCTAGTTTGTTGTTATAATTAAATGGAGAAATGTGTATAAAGTCTTAACATTATATCTGGCGTTTATTAAAATCACAGTAAAAAGAACCTATTATTACCATGTTAATTGCAGTGGTGGTAGTGATGATTAATAGGATGAGCTCCAAGGAAGGCCAGACAAAGGGAGAAAAAGAGACCAAAAAAATCATTATAATACTAAAAGTGAGTCAGGGATCATTTCAGGAGGTCAAGAAAGGCTTTATAGATGAGTTAATACTCAAGCTGGGTCTTAAAGGATGAATTGATGGTCAAGGAACTTAGTATGAAAGCATAAGATGTGTCTGGGAAATAGTGTAAAAACTTGGGGTGACTAAACACTGGTAAAAGTGAAGTGGCAGAGGGGCTATAACAAAGTTATTAAAGATTTTAAGGCAAAAATCTTATGATTTGATTTGCACCTTATAAAGATCACTCTGGTAGGAAAGTACAGAATAGTCTGAAGACATAAAACTAAGCAAAGAATCCAGTTAAGAATTTATTACAGTAGATACAACGGGAGATGTTGTGAGCATTGGGAACAGAGAGTAACATATTTAATAATTTACATAGAATCCATGGAACTTGATGACCAGTTGAGTTTAGTGTCGAGAGAGAAGTCAAGGGTAATTTCTTACTTTCTTCTTGAATAACTCAATGAATGGCAATACCATTAACATAGGCAAGGAATACCCAAAAAAGAACAGAATTTGCAGAAAGTTCGTGAGTTTAGTTTTGGACCATGATTTTGAGGAGCCTGTGGAATGTTAAGGGAGAGCTGACTTACGTACATTTGGAAAGAACTAGAGTTCTGGGAACAATGATAACTGAACATTTCTTTCAGAGTTTTCAGTATACGTTTCAACATGAATTTGGACCAGATACAAGACTGCTGCTAAGGGACAGAGAAACAAGCAGAGCTTTTGGTGGTCTTAAGGAACTGAAATAACAATATTGGAGACTTGCAGGGTCTCCAATGTTTGATCAGTTTTCTCATCAAGACATTTGCCAAAGTCTAAGAAGGCCAAAGGGCTAAGTGGAAAACATGTGGAAAGCAGACTTAGCATCTGTTGGTCTTATGGTACTGAGAGGATGTAGAGTTCAGATCCAGTGGGTTGGGGGAGAGGAGCAAGGACCAGATACACGTACCACACTTTCAGTTGAAAGTCATGGAAAGCATACAGTAGGAAAATGTTCTGACCAGCTGTAGAATAAGCCTTATCTAAACTGCAAAGCAACCTTGATTCTGCTGATTTCTGGACTGGATTAAAACGATGAGCCCTGTACTCTCTGACTCTGGTCATAAATAACATTATTTAGGGCCTCTAAAAATTTCTAAAACAATATTCAACATTCAAAAGTTTTCTAAGTACATCAAAAGATAAGTCTGGATTCCAAAATCCAGGAGAAAGAACAGACAACAGAAGCAGACTCACAGGTAACACAGATATTGGTGTTAGCAGACAAGGACTTTAAAATGATTAATATGCTCAAGTAAACAGAGGAAGAGTTGGAGAAAATAGATGAAAATATGGAGAATCTCACCATAGAATTGGAATCTATAAAACAGAATCAAATAGAAAATCTGGCATTGAAAAATACAATGTCAAAATAAGAACTCCGTGTTTATACAATGAGGTACCACTTCAGACTAAAGACAACAAACTTAACAGTATCAGCAATACTGGCAAGGATGAAGAGCAACTGTAATACATGTATTGGTAGTGTAAATGGAAAAGAGCATAACTTCTTTGGAAAACTGTTTAGAATCATACACAGTTAAGCATAGACTTTACCTTATGACCCAGCCACTTTACTCCTAGATGTTTACTCAAGAAAAATGAAAACTTCATAAAAACACTGAACAATGAGTGCCTATGGAACATTTTCCAGAAATGATTATATCTGGCTTATTTTTCATAGTATGTTCTCTGACCATGGTGCTTTTAAGATAGAATTCAATAAGCAGTATGTTTCTAAATAATTCTGGGTCAAATATAAAATTACAATAGAAATTAGGAAGTACTTCGAAGAGAATAATAATGAATATAAAATGTATCAAAACTTATCAAATGCAGGTAAAGCATTGCTTAGAGGGAATGTTAGAGTCTTAATTGCAATTACTGGCTAAAAATCAATGTTTTAACCTTAAGAAGCTGCAAATAAAATCAGAAAAAAAAAGAAGTCATAGGGATAAGTGTAGAAATCAATGAAATAGAAAATAAATGTGCAACAGAAAATCAATACAGCTAAAAGCTGGTTCTTTGAAAATTTCTGTTTTTGCTGGGACGTATTACTTTTGCTAATCAGTAAAAAGAAAGGAAAAAAAACAGAATTTACTAATATTAGGAATAGAAAAGAAGCCATTGTTACAGAGCCTACAGATATGAAATGAAAGGACATTATGAACAATTTTACGCTAAAAAATTTGACAATTTTGATGAAATGGATAAGCTTTTTTAAAACATTTTATTCAGCTTTTTAATTTTTTTATTATTTTTTTCTTCCAAATTTTATTTTATTGTGTCAATATACAATATGGTTGATTATTGTGGCCAATTACCAAAACCTCCCTCCCTCCACCCTCTCCCCCCTCCCTCCCAACAATGTCCTTTCTGTATGCTTCTCGTATCAACTTCAAGGAATTGTAATTGTTATGTCTTCTTCCCAACCCCCCCGCCCCCCGGTTTTTTTGTGTATTTATTTATTTTTAGCTCGAAATTAATTTGTTTATTTTTTTAGCTCCCACCAATAAGTGAGAACATGTGGTACTTCTTTTTCTCATCCTGACTCGTTTCACTCAATATTATTCTCTCAAGGTCCATCCATGTTGTTGCAAATGGCAGTATTTCATTCGTTTTTATAGCTGAGTAGTATTCCATTGTGTAGATATACCACATTTTCCGTATCCACTCATCCGATGATGGACATTTGGGCTGGTTCCAACTCTTGGCTATTGTGAAGAGTGCTGCGATGAACATTGAGGAACAGGTATACCTTCGAGTGGGTATATTCCCAGGAGTGGGATAGCTGGGTCATATGGTAGATCTATCTGCAATTGTTTGAGGAGCCTCCATACCATTTTCCATAGAGGCTGCACCATTTTGCGGTCCCACCAACAATGTATGAGAGTTCCTTTTTCTCCACAACCTCGCCATCATTTATTGTTCATAGTCTTTTGGATATTAGCTATCCTAACTGGGGTGAGATGGTATCTCAGTGTAGTTTTGATTTGCATTTCCTGGATGCTGAGTGATGTTGAGCATTTTTTCATATGTCTGTTGGCCATTTGTGTATCTTCCTTAGAGAAATGCCTACTTAGCTCTTTTGCCCATTTTTTAATTGGGTTGCTTGTTTTTTTCTTGTGAAGTTGTTTGAGTTCCTTGTATATTCTGGATATTAATCCTTTGTCAGATGTATATTTTGCAAATATTTTCTCCCACTCTGTTGGTTGTCTTTTAACTCTGTTAATTGTTTCTTTTCCTGTGCAGAAGCTTTCTAGTTTGATAAATCCCATTTGTTTATTTTCCTTTGGTTGCCCATGCTTTTGGGGTCGTATTCATGATGTCTGTGTCCAATCCTACATCCTGAAGTGTTTCTCCTATGTTTTCTTTAAGAAGTTTTATTGTTTCAGGGTGTATATTTACTTCGTTAATCCATTTTGAGTTGACTTTAGTATATGGTGAAAGGTATGGGTCTAGTTTCATTCTCCTGCATATTGATAGCCAGTTATCCCAGCACTATTTGCTGAAGAGGCAGTCTCTTCTCCAGTGTACAGGCTTGGTGCCTTTGTCCAAGATCAGATGGCTGTAGGTGTGTGGGTTGATTTCTGGATTCTGGATTCTATTCCATTGATCAGTATGTCTGTTTTTATGCCAGTACCGTGCTGTTTTGGTTATTATGGCTTTGTAGTATAGTTTAAAGTCAGTTAGTGTTATCCCTCCAGCTTTATGTTTTCTGCTCAGCATTGCTTTGACTATGCATGGTCTTTTTTTATTCCATATAAATGTCTGGATAGTTCTTTCCATTTCTGAGAAAAATGTCATTGGAATTTTGATGGGGATTGCATTGAATTTGTATATTACTTTGGGTACTGTGGACATTTTCACAATGTTGATTCTCCAATCCGAGAGCATGGGATATCTTTCCATCTTCTTGTATCCTCTCTAATTTCTCTCAGGAGTGGTTTGTAGTTCTCATTATAGAGATTTTTCACATCCTTGGTTAACTCAACTCCTAAGTATTTTATTTTTTTGGTGGCTATTGTAAATGGGCAAGCTTTCTTGATTTGCCTTTCTGCGTGTTCACTATTGGAGAATAGAAATGCTACTGATTTTTGTGTATTGGTTTTGTATCCTGCTACTGTGCTGAAATCATTTATCACCTCCAAGAGTTTTTTTATAGAGGCTTTAGGCTGTTTGATATATAGGATCATGTCATCTGCAAACAGGAAAGGTTTCACTTCATCTTTTCCAATCTGGATGCCCTTTATTTCCNAAAGCTTTCAGCTTTTCCCCATTCAGGATGATATTGGCAGTGGTTTTATCATATATGGCTTGAATTATGTTAAGAATCTTTCCATTTATACCTAACCTATACAGGGTCTTTGTCATGAGTGTATATTGAATTTTATCAGATGCTTTCTCAGCATCTATAGAGATGACCATATGGTCCCTGTGTTTGATTTTGTTAATATGGTGTGTCACATTTATTGATTTGTGTATGTTGAACCAACCTTGCATCCCTGGGATGAATCCCACTTGATTGTGGTGAATAATTTTACATATGTGTTGCTGTATTCTGTTAGCTAGTATTTTATTGAGAATTTTTGGATCCATATTCATCAAGGATATCCGTCTGTAGTTTTCTTTTTTAGTTGTATCTTTATCTGGTTTTGGTATCAGGATGATGTTTGCTT
>NW_007727606.1:81192-82255 GCF_000696425.1 Galeopterus variegatus | reverse complement strand
GCTGTGAATCCATCTGGTCCTAGGCTTTTCCTTTTTGGGAACCTTCTGATAACAGCTTCAATCTCCTTTATTGTTATTGGTCTGTTCAAATTTTCTACGTCTTCTTGGCTTAGTTTTGGGAGCTTGTGTGTGTCCAGAAATTTATCCATTTCCTCCACATTTTCAAATTTCTTGGCATATAGTTGTTTATAGTAGTCTCTAATGATTCCTTGTATTTCAGATGTATCAGTTGTAATATCACCTTTTTCATTTCTAATTTGTGTTATTTGGATCTTCTCTCTTCTTTTTTTAGTTAGCCATGGTAAGGGTTTATCAATTTTATTTACCTTTTCACAAAACTTAACTTTTTGATTCGTCGATCTTTTGTATTGTTTTTTGGGTTTCAATTTCATTAAGTTCTGGTCTGATCTTAATGATTTCTTTCCGTCTGCTAACTTTAGGTTTGGATTGTTCTTGTTTTTCTAGTTCTTTAAGGTGAAGTGTTAGGTTCACTTGCCATCTTTCCATTCTTCTGAAGTAAGCATTCAATGCGATAAATTTCCCGCTTAGTACTGCTTTTGCAGTATCCCACATGTTTTGGTATGATTTATCATTATTTTCATTAGTTACAATAAATTTTTTGATTTCCTGCTTGATTTCCTCTTGGACCCATATGTCATTAAGTAGAATGCTGTTTAACTTCCATGTGTTTGTATAGTTTCCAGAATTTCATTTGTTATTGATTTATAATTTTAATCCATTGTGGTCTGAGAAAATACATGGGATAATTCCAATTTTTTTGAATTTGTTGAGACTTGATTTGTGTCCTAATGTGTGATCTATCCTGGAGAATGATCCATGTGCTGATGAGAAGAATGAATATTCTGAGGTTGTTGGATGGAATGTTTTATAGATATCTGCCAAGTCCGATTGGTCTAGTATGTTGTTTAGATCTTGTGTTTCTCTGCTGATTCTTTGCCTAGATGATCTGTCCAATATTGACAGTGGGGTGTTTAGGTCCCCTGCTATTATGGTAGTGTCTATTTCCTTCTTTAGGTCTAATGGAGTTTGTTTTATACATCTG
>NW_007727606.1:78838-80249 GCF_000696425.1 Galeopterus variegatus | reverse complement strand
TTGGATGGAATGTATTATAGATATCTGCCAAGTCCAATTGGTCTAGAGTGTTGTTTAGATTTTGTGTTTCTCTGCTGATTCTTTGCCTAGATGATCTGTCCAATATTGACAGTGGGGTGTTTAGGTCCCCTGCTATTATGGTAGTGTCTATTTTTTTCTTTAGGTCTAACAGAGTTTGTTTTATAAATCTGGCTGCTCCGACATTGGGTGTGTATATATTTATGGTTGTTATGTCTTCTTGATGGACCAATCCTTTTATCATTATGTATTGGCCCTCATTATCTCTTTTTATGGTTTTTAGTTTAAAGTCTATTTTATCAGATATAAAAATAGCTACTCCAGCTCATTTTTCATTTCTGTTTGCATGGTAAATCTTTTTCCATTTTTTCACTCTTAGTCTATGTGAGTCTTTATGGGTGAGGTGGATCTCTTAAAGGCAGCATATAGTTGGGTCCTCCTTTTTAATCCAGTCAGCCAGTCTATAGCTTTTGACTGGGGAATTTAAGCCATTTACATTAAGAGTTGTTATTGAAAAGTGTTGATTTATTCCTAGCGTTTTATTGATTATTGTTTGGATGTCTTAGGTGTCTTTTGTTCCTTTCTTTCTGATTTGCTATTTGTTTTCTGTATTTGTTGGTTCCTTGAGTTGTAGATAGCTTTTTTGTTTGTTTGTTTTCTCTTCATGAATACTATCTTTATTATACTAGTGGGTTTTGATTTTTCTTGGGTTTTTATGGCAGTGGTAGTTACTTTTCAGGTACCAAACCCAGTACTCCCTTGAGAATTTGTTGTAAGGGTGGCCATGTGGTAGTGAACTCCTGCAGTTTTTGTTTGTCTGAGAAATATACTATTTGCCCTTCATTTCGGAAGGATAGCTTTGCGGGGTAGAGTATTCTTGGCTGGCAATCTCTGTCTTGGAGGCCAGCATAAACTTAATACCAACCTTGCAAGGACATTACAAGAAACAGCATTAATTTCTCTCATGAACATAAATGAAAAATTCCCAATTAAAATATTAGCACAGAAGCCTTTGAGTGGCACTGCTGCAGGCCCCTGCTCTTCTGTCTTGTACCTGAGCCCCTAGTTCCAGGCAGCTTCTTAATTACCCCTGAACTTTTCCCAAGCCATGGACCAAATGGCAAAAAGCTTTTTGCAACAACAACAACAATGACAAAAATGACTGAAATAAAGCATTCCAAGATATTAAAAAATTATCTTTGGGGCCGACCCCGTGGCTCACTCGGGAGAGTGCGGCGCTGGGAGCGCAGCAGCGCTCCCGCCGCGGGTTCAAATCCTATATAGGGATGGCCAGGGCGCTCCCTGGCTGAGTGTGGTGCAGACGACACCAAGCCAAGGGTTGCGATCCCCTTACCGGTCACAAAAAAAAAAAAAAAAAAAAAAAAAAAAATTT
>NW_007727606.1:827-78828 GCF_000696425.1 Galeopterus variegatus | reverse complement strand
AAAAAAAAAAAAAAAAAAAAAAAAAAGAATTATCTTTGGACAATAAAATCATTTTTTCTGTCCTTTCTATATTTCTTAATTTTTCAAATTTTTTATCATTAGCTTGACTTCAGAAGCCAAAGCAATATCTGCATTGTAGGAGGCCCCTTGCTGCTAAATATCTTGTTTATTTTGTAGTAGAGGATACAAGAACTCTTGAATTTTTTGTGACAACCCGCTGGTGAGAATGGTTTTTCTGTTGAATAGTTCCTTTGTGAATGGTTTAAATTCTCATATGCTTTTTATTCCCCTTGAGATTTGTTATAATACCGTTGTCCTAAAAGCAACCTGACAAAAACTGCTGCAATAAAAAAGTGTGTGTGTTTGTATATGTGTATGTGTGTGTGTGTGTGTGTGTTGGACTGAGGTGGGGGAGGCTTGGAGAAAATCCTTACGAGTTTAGTGTAGTCTTTAGGCAGAATTCTATTTAAATATTTCAAGGACCTTTTCTATTAATGTTCTTTAGAACTGTAGTTATATAATCACCATGTATAGCAATTTCAGAATCTATGGATGTTGGCTCTCAGGAAGTTTATTCTTATAACTAGGCCCTATTTGTCTTACTATAACATAATCTTTTTGCCATAATTGTGATCTGATATGCATCAAAAAGTCTTTCAGTTCTATAGTGCTACATATAAGCATTTTACAGGCTCATCAGATAAAAGGCAGAATGGAAATTATTTTATTTCATTTAATCAAAGCAGTACACTGCTGCTGTGGTTATTTTGTGTTTAAACTAAATTTATTTTTTGGCTTTTCCTTGTTGAAAAACTAAAGCATTTATACCTTTTTTGCATGACAGTTATTATATTTTTTAACTTGAAGGCAAAACCACTTTAGCAGCATTCTAGAATAATCATACATCTGCTTTACAAACAGAAATTGATAATTGCTTTATCTCACCCAGTTGTTATAAGAATCAAATGATACGGTTTCATCCATTCATTTAGCAGCTATTTATTGAGCATCTATTAATTGGTAGACATGATGCTAGACTTAGAGGGTACAAGAAAGGAAGGACATGACCTAGTCTTCAAGGATCTTACTAAATAGATTTGTCTGACTAATGGGGAAGCAGATAGATAAGTAGATTATTATAATACCATATGTTAAGCATTACAGATAATATATCATGTGGCTAAGAACATGGAGAGATATGTGTTTAAGTTCCAGCTGGGTTACCTACCAGCCGTGCAAGGTTGGGAAAGTTCTCTCTCTAATCCTGTTTCCTCTTTATAAAATAAGAATAGTAATGGTATAAACTTCATAAAGTTGGCAGGAGGATTAAATGAGGTAACATGTAAATGTACAGATCTGGCACATAGTAAGAGCTGAATAAATGTTAGTTGTTGCTATTATTAGAAGAAAAAAAGTACGAGAATATATGGGAGCACAGAGGCTGTATTTTAAAAGAAGAATTGGGAGTATGGAATGCAGAAGGAAAGGGAAGATTTTCTGAGCTGAATTTTGAAGGATTAGTAGGAATAGTATGAGACAAAATCAGAGCTGGATTGGGGAAAGAGTAGACAGAAATTCTAGGCAAAAGGAATGGAATAGCATTGCAAAAGCAGTGGTTCATGAGAGAATATGGTACTTTGAATTCGATGTGTTTAGCGCTAAAGGAATGGCAAAACGTGAGCATTAAGAAGTAAGGAAAGGGCCGGCCCGGTGGCGCACTGCTACAGTGCGCCGCTTGGGAGTGCGGTGGCGCTCCCGTCGAGGGTTCGGATCCCACATACAGACCGGTTCCCACTCACTGGCTGAGCGAGGGGCGGGCGCAGGGCCGAGGGTTGCGATCCCGTTGCCAGTCCCGGTCTGGTACGGGCGCGACACTGAGGGTTGCGGTCCGTTGCCGGACACGAAAAAAGACAAAAAAAAAGGGGAAAAAAAAAAAAGAAGTAAGGAAAGACAAGATCATAAAGGGTTTAGCATGTTGTGAGAGGAAATTTGGACTTTATCCTGAAAACAGGAGCCCAGTTATAGGCATTGTCGGGAATAGATAATATGACTCATAGTAAATGTTAGGAGATCATTGAAGTAATGCACTTACAGAATAGAGATGAAATTAATTTTTTAAAAAAGATTATTATATATTAAGCCCTTGCTGTATGTCAGGTGCTTTCCACAGATTATCATTTCATTTGATTGATAAAACAATCCTGCAAGATAGCTGCCATTCGTTGAGTGTTTATAATGTAGTAGGCATAGTATTGAGTGCTTTAGAAGCATTAGCTCATTTACTCATTTCATAACCTTGGGAGGTAGATTTTATTATTCTTTTAATTTTACGTATGAGAAAATGAGCCCTAGACAGGTTAAGTAATTTGCCTAAGATTAAGATCATACTTAGCAAGTGACACAACTGGAATTCAACCCCAGATTTATTTGACTCCATTACATTTGAAGTCTGTAACATGGCCTGTCACATAAGATAAGGCCAGGGAGGCAAAGAGGAAGAGGTAGTTTTTTAAGAACATTTAGGAGAATTGATAGGATTTTATCAGAGGAGAATTTAGGAGTAAGTCTCAGATTTATGGCTTGGGCCACCAGGTAAATGGGGTACTCTTAAACAGATTTGCCAGGAAGGAGGTGGAGGTGGAGCTGATAAATTTAGTTTCGGGCATGTTGGGTTTGAGGTGCTTAAAGAAAATCCAAGTAGATACTCCAGTAGGAAATGTTAAGTTATTATTAGTAGTGACTTATGAAATCACCAAGGAAGAATTAGGGAATGGAGAGACAGAGAGAAAGATTGGAATCAGGGAATGGAGAGACAGAGAAAGGTCGATCAGAAAAACAGGATCAACAGGCAAAGAATTAGACTGTGCTAGATTAGACCTTAATCCTCTAGTGTCAAAGAGGCAGGTTTCTTCCACCTCCTCAAGAAGTTATTTTTCTAACCAAGCATGTTTTTCACTCCTGAAATAAATAAACCTGTTTCCTAATCTTAGAAGCAGAATTTCTTTTATTTGAAAGTATTGGTGTTGTCAAATTTCTGCAATTGCTCAGGAAGAAAGAATCCATAGAGTCAAAGATAGCCTTTATTTTTGTTCTAGGTCTCTCTTTTTTTCTTTTTCTTTCTTTCTTTCTTTTTTTTTTTTTTTTTGCTGTTTAGAAGATTGGTTGTTGTTGTTTTTTCTTTATTTTTATAGCAGTTTTAGTTTTATAGGGAAATTGAGCAGAAACTACAGATGGTTCCCATACCCTCCCTCCCCCCACCCACGTATATAGTTAGTTTTTCCTATTATTTTTTTTTTTTTTTTTTTTTTTTTTTTTTTTTTTTTTTTTTTGCTGTTTAGAAGATTGGTTGTTGTTGTTTTTTCTTTATTTTTATAGCAGTTTTAGTTTTATAGGGAAATTGAGCAGAAACTACAGATGGTTCCCATACCCTCCCTCCCCCCACCCACGTATATAGTTAGTTTTTCCTATTATTGACATGCTACATTAGTGTGGTACATTTGTTACAATTATGTATCAATATTCATATATTATCATTAATTTTATAGTAGGGTTCCCTCTTTCTATTGTACAGTCCTATGGGTTTTGCCTAATATATAATGTCATGTACTGATCATCACAGTATCATAGAAAATAGTTTTTCTGCCCCCAAAATCGTCTGTGCTCCACTTATTCAACCCTCCCTTCCTCCCTCATCCCCAGAAATCCTGGAAACTACTGATTTTTTTTTATTACCTCAAATATTTCTCATTTCTTTGTGTTAGAAACATTCACAATCCTCTCTTCTAGCAAGTTGAAACTGTACAATAAATTGTTGTTAATTGTAGTCACCCTACAGTGCTATAGAACATGAGATGTTGTTATTCCTCCTATCTCGCTGTACTTTTGTATCCATTAACCAACCTCTCACTACCCATCCTCCCCCTACTCTTTCCAGTCCCTAGTAACCACCATTGTACTCTCTACTGCTATGTGATCAACTTCCTTAGCTTCCACATATGAGTGAGAACATGCAGTATTTTATTTCTCTTTATATTCCTGGCTCACTTCCCTTAACATAATGTCCTCCAAGCTCATCCATGTTGCTGCAAATGACAAAATATCATTCTTTTTATGGCTGAGCATTTTTCCATTGCATATATATACCACATTTTCTTTGTCCATTTATCTGTTGATGGACACTTGGGTTGCTTCCATATCGTGGCTATTGTAAATAGTGCTACAATAAACATGGGAGTGCAAATATCTCTGTATTCTGATTTCTTTTTCTAGGTCTCTTTTTATTTTAACTTTGTAAAGAATTAGTGATACACTCTTATGATATGGGGGATGACTGATTAAAAAGAAGAGTTTATGAGTTGTTGAATATATTATAAGAATATATTTTTAGTGCATTTTTCCTGTGATGTCACTTTATTTTCAGGATTCTCTTTGAAATATACATATTAATGTCTGCTTCTTGTTTAAGTTGTGCAGATATCAAGTATAGCAAGTTTGTAAGCCAATTTGCAATCTTTATTTATATATTTTTGCAATCTTTTAAATTCTTATATCTCTTTTACTGAAAGTCTGAGGCTGGTTATAGAATACCTTTTTGCATAACTGGAGAATCACTATCAATGTATTTATGTCATTGCTCTGGGAAAAACAGATGTATTGACATGCTGATTTCTGACTTGGTCTGGTTTCTATTGCGTATCAACAAAAGGTATATTTATAGAAGAGGCCTTGAAGACATTAGAGAAAAATAGAAACTTGTTTACGTAATAGTTTATATCAACTTTTTTTACTTAGCACTATCGTTTTTGATTTTATGATCCCTTCTGAAACTACTGTATGGCAGTTGTTCTTAAACTGAGAATTTGACCAAAGCTGTGGATTCTTTTCCCAGGGAAAAATCTGTGAGACATCAAGTCAAAATGTCAAATTGGCAGGTGGATACATAGGTTTGAATCTCAGGGGAATGATCTATGACGGAGCTGTAGCTTTGTGAGTTACAGATGGTAGTGGGTAGTAACTGAAACAGAGGTCGTGCCTCAAGTCACCTGGGGAGAAGGTATAGAGTACAAAGAGGAGAATGTGTGGGATTGAGCTTTGAGGAAGACCAAAGTGGAGAGAAATAGGCTTGCAAAGGAGACAGAAAACAATAGTCCAGAGAAATAAGTATATGAGGAGATTCAGGGAAAGTATTGAGTCACACAGGCTGAGGAAGAGAAAAGTTTCAAGAAGGAAATGTTAAATGCTTCTGAGAGGGCAAGTAAAATGAGGACTGAAAAATACTGCATCAGTGTTTCTCAACTTTTTCTTCATTATCATTCCCCTACAGAGCCTTTTTAGACATTTTTGCCTAATTACCCCACCCATAAAATTTTAATACACAAATATAATGTATTTCTGTTTATGTACTATGACTTTTTGGAGGGCCACAAACGGTGTAACATCTAAGATTTTGTTGGGTATGATATTGCCCCTCTTGAGAATGCATGTGCTAGATGGATTAAATGACCTGTAGGCCACTGGTGACCTTAGAGCTGTTTTGTGGAGTGATGGATTTTAAAGCCATATTGGAGTAGGTGAGGAAGTAGAGACAGAAAGTCTAGAAAACTTTCAAGAAGTTTGACTGTAAGAGGAATAGCTATGAAGACAGGAGGAGGGGCTGATTCCATTATTTCTAGCAACTGTCCTATTAACAAGAACTAAGGTGTCAACACTTGAAAGACAATGATGGTGTGCTTCCTTAGCTATTAGTTTACCGGTATCAAGAATTATACCAGTCAATAAGTTTTTCTGTCATCATTCACTTGACTCCATTTAAATTTCATCATTGAAAACCTCAGTATGATTCATTATCTATGGACAGATCTTTTAACAGTTGCTTTTTTCATAAGGTTAGGAGTTATTGAATTTAACAAATGAATGTTCTTAAAATACTTTTCTTTACTGGCTCTCTGTGGAATAAGATCTCTATGTATATAAATTCCTAACGAAGACCACCTGTGATCTTAGGCTTTTAATCTTTTAATTTTTTACTCTTTTAATCTTTTCCTTTCATTCTCTAGCTTATTTCACACATTATATTTTAAGAGAGCAAGGCAACATATATTTTAAAGCCAGTTATGATATGTGTGTGCCTATTTTGGCCATTTTCCACATTATCTTTCTCACATTCCTAGTACACTGCCATAGATACCTTTAAATCTTGATCTTCGCTGGCATAAAAACATCCCTTTGCCCAAGTTGCAATAATGAGATTTCTCACCTCTACCCTATTACTACTTTATGTTGCATTTGAGTTTGAATCATACCATAAAAACTATGTTTATGTTCTGTACTCTTTGAGAAATACTCAATTTAGATGTATAGTTGTAGCCCAGGAAAGACTGGTAAGTGTGGGAGAGCAGTCGTAAGAAAATCCTTGTAGAAAGTGGCCTTGTCACTTTGCTAAAGGTGACCTGTGATTAGAATCTGGGTGGTCTTGATTCCACATCTACCATGGCTTGCCTGTTTTTCCAGTGCCTGATCTTTCAGCCTTTGTAGGATGGCTTTGTGGTTTTCAACTTACACCTATGTTAATCTAACAAAATGGAAGGCTGTAATTTCCTTGGAGTCAATAGCCTGCCACAAATGAATAGAAGCCCAGAGTTTTCAGCAGTCTATGTTTTACTGAAGAGGTATGAGTGTGAATTGGCCTCATACTTATTACTGTTCAGAAAACAATAGCTCATTTGTTTCAAAGTAATTTTTAGCAACTGGCCTCATCAGCATGTGTTTATGAGTTCTCATCTTATATCAGTCATATTTCTTAACCAAAGCTCTGATGTTTTTAGATGATTTTCTTACTGAGCTGCTCATTTCCTCTCTACTTGTAAGTGGAGATATTTTAAACAGGTATGATTGATGTACAATGAATCATTCATATGTAAAGTATGAACTTTGATAATTTTTGACATATGTTTACACACATGAAACCACCATCATAGTCAAGCTAGTTAACATATCCATCATCCCCCAAAATTTCCTCATGCCCCTTGGTAGACCCATTGCTGTGACCTCCTCTCCAGGCAACCACTGGTCTGCTTTCTGTTACTATAGATTTGTTTGCATTTTCTAGAGTTTTATATAAATGGGATTGTATAATGTGTATTCTTTGGTGCCCAGCTCCTTTTACTCAGCTGTATTATTTTGAGATTTATCCTTGCTATTGTATGTATCAAGAGTTCATTTCCTTTTGTTGCTGAATATTATTCTATTGTATGGATATACAGTATGACAGTTTGTTTTTCCATTCATAGATTGATGGACATTAGGATTTTTTCTAGTTTTTGGCTACTATAAATAAAGCTGCAGTGAACATTCATGTGCAAATCTTTATATGAACATATATTACCTTTTTTCTTCAGTAAATATCTGGGAGAGGAATGGCTTATATGATAGGTGTATATTTCACTTTTTAAAGAAGCTGTCAAACTGTTTTCAGAGTTTTCTGTTACCACCAGCAGTGTATGAGGGTTCAAGTTTCTTTACGTTCTTACCAACACTTGACATCATCAGTTTTTTTCATTTTAACCACTTGAATAAGTATGTAGTGGTATCTCATTGTGGTTTTAGTGTTTTCTGTTACCACCAGCAGTGTATGAGGGTTCAAGTTTCTTTACGTTCTTACCAACACTTGGCATCATCAGTCTTTTTCATTTTAACCACTTGAATAAGTATGTAGTGGTATCTCATTGTGGTTTTAGTTTGCATTTTCCAGTGACCAAGGATGTTGAGCATCTGTTCATGTGTTTATTTGCCATCTGTATTTTGTTTTGGGTGGTCTGTTCAAACGCAGATTTTAAGATTGTGTTGTCTTATTGGTGAGTGTTGAAAGTTCTTTAATATAATCTGTGTACAAGTCCTTTATCAGATATATGCTCTGCAAAGATTTTTTCCCAGTCTGTGGCATGTCTTTTCATCTTAACTTTGTCTTTTAAAGAGCAGAAGTTTTAGATTTTGGTGAATTCCTGTTTTTCAATTTGCTTTTTTATAGATTGTGCTTTTGGGGTGTCATATTTAGCAAATCTTTGCCTAACCCAAGGTCATAAAGGTTTCATCTAGAAGGATTATCACTTAAAATTTTACATTTAGATTTGTGATCAGTTTGAGTTAATTTTCATAAAAACAAAAAATAAGCAAGCCTTATTTTTTGACTATGGATACCCATTTGTTGAAAAGACTGTGTTTTGTGCCCTACGTTGTCTTTGTGTGCTTATCAAAAATCAGTTGTCCAACAAACAATAAAAGAGAAGATTAATCAGTTGGACTTCACCAAAATTAAAACAATAAAGGACATGAAAAGACAACTATAGAATGGGAAAAAATATTTGTAAATCATATATTCGATAAAAAACTCATATCCAGGATGTATAAAGAACTCCCACAATTCAATAATAAAAAGACAATTAACCCAATTAAAAAGTGGACAAGGATTTGAATTGATATTTCTCCCAGGAAAATATACAAATGGCTAATAAGCGCATTAAAAGCTGCTCAGCATCATTAGATATTGGGAAATGCAAATCAAAACCACAAGATACCAGTTCACACCAACTAGAATGGCTATAATAAATAAAGACAAATAATAGCAGGTGTTGGTGAGGATGTAGAGAAATTGGAATCCCCATACATTGCTGGTGGGGAATGTAAAATAGTATAGCCACTTTGGAAAATAACAACCGAAATGTCCAAAAACTGTTGAATAGAAAAATAACGTGGTATATCCATAAGATGGAATATTCGCAATAAAAATGAAAGAAGTACTGCTATAACATGGATAGACTTTAAAAACTTTATGCCGTGTGAAAGAAGCAAGTTACAAAAGGGCATGTATTGGATTATCTCATTTATATGAAATGTCTAGACTAGGCAAATATATAGAGATGGAAAGATTGTGGTTGCCTAGGGCTGGGGTGGAGATAAGTACAAGGATTCTTTTTCGGGCGATGAAATGTTCTCATGTTATGGTGATGGTGAACTTTATTGTATGTAAATTGTATCTCAGAATGTGTGTTTAAAAAATGAGTTTTCCATATATACCTGGGTTTATTTCTGATTTTCTCTTCTGTTTCATCGATCTATTTGTCTATCTTTATGCTAATACCATGAGGTTCTGATTAGTGCAGCTCTATAGCTTTAAATCAGATGGGGTTAACCCTCCAATTATTTGTTTTCAGCGTTCTCTTGGCTATTCATGGCCCTTTGCATTTCCATTTGAATTTAAAAATCAGTGTTTCAATTTCTGTAAAAAAGCTGTCTTGAATTTTCATTGGGATTGCTTTCAATCTGTAGATAATTTGGGGAAAATGTAGAAATTGACGCCTTAGTAACAAGTCTTCCAACCCATAAACAGGCATATCTCCTCAATTATATGGCTCTTTTTACATTTTTCTCAGCAATATTTTATAGTTTTTAGTGTATAGGTAGTTCATGTCTTTTATCAAACCGATCCCTAAGTATTTCATATTTTTGATGCTATTTTAAATCGTACCATTTTGTTAATTTCAATTTCCGATTGTAGCTAGTATATGGAAATCCACAGTTGATTTTTGGATATGGATTCTGTGCCCTGCAACCTTATTAAATTCACTTACTAATTCCATTGGGTTTTTTACATGGTGATTATGACATCTTCAAATAAAGACAGTTTTAATTCTCTCTTTAAATCTGGATGTCTTTTATTTCTTTTCTTTTCTTTTTTGCCAGATCGTCTTATTAAATTCACTTACTAATTCCATTGGGTTTTTTACATGGTGATTATGACATCTTCAAAAAAGACAGTTTTAATTCTCTCTTTAAATCTGGATGTCTTTTATTTCTTTTCTTTTCTTTTTTGCCAGATCGCAGTGGCTAGAATCTCCGGTACAATGTCGAGTAGAATTGATGAGAGTGCACATTCCCTGATCTTAAAGAGAAAATATTCAGTGTTTCACCATTAAGTATGATGTTAGCCATAGGTTTTTCGTAGATGCCCTTTATCAGACTGAGGAAGTTCCTTTCTCCTGCTAGTTTGTTGAGAATTTTTATCAGGAATGGATGTTGGATTTTGTCAATTTTTTTTCTTTCATCTTCAATTTTATTGAAAGAGTTTAGGTAGAATTGGTATTTCTTCCTTAAATGTTTGGTAGAATTTGCCAGTGAATCCATCTGGTTCTGGACTTTTCATTGTGGAAAGATTCCTACCTAGTTCCAGTAGGAATGTAGTGCTATTCCGGTTGTCTATTTTTTCCTGAGTGAGCTTTAGTAATTTGTGTCTTTCAAAGAATTTGACATTTCATCTGTGTTGTCGAATTTATTGGCATAAAATTGTTCTTAGTATTCTCCTATTGTTTACTTATATCTGTAGAATCTGTAGTGATATCACCTCTTATGTTTGATATTAATAACTTGGGTCTTTTTTTCATGATCAGGCTGGCTTGAGATTTATCAATTTTATTGATCTTCTCAAAGAACTAGCTTTTGTCCCTTGACTTTCCTTTAAAAAAAAGAACTAGCTTTTGGTTTTATTAATTTTTAAAAATTATTTTTCTGTGTCCTATTTCACTGATTTCTGTTTCAATCTCTATTATTTATTTTCTTCTGCTTATTTTGGCTTGATTTCCTCTTCTTTTTAAAATTTCTTAGCATAGAAGCAGAGGTCATTGATTTGAGGCCTTTTTTTTTTCTTCCTAATATAGGCATTTAGTGCTACAAATTTCCATTAATATTCTTTTAAAATATTCTTTTTTTTTTTTTTTTTTTTTTTTTTTTTTTTTTTTTTTTCTTTTTGTCTTTTTCCGTGTCCGGCAACGGATCGCAACCCTCAGTGTTGCCCCCGTACCGGACCGGGGACCGGCAACGGGATTGCAAGCCTCGGTGTTGCTCCCGCGCCTCGCTCAGCCAGTGAGCGTGAACCGGTCTGCATGTGGGATCCGAACCCTCGGGTGGGAGCGCCGCCGCGCTTCCCAAGCGGCGCACTATCCAGTGCGCCACCGGGCCGGCCCTTAAAATATTCTTTAGCAGCATCCAGTGAATTCATTTTCATTCAGTTCAAAATACTTTCTAATTCTCCCTTATATTTTCTTCTTTGATAATGGGTTTTTAAGAAGTGTTATTTAGTTTTCAAGTATTTGGGGATTTTCCAGGGATCTGTTTGTTACTGATTTCAAATTTAATTCTATTGTGGTCAGAGAGTAGTATGTAATGTATGACTTGAAGCCTTTTGATTTTATAGACACTTGTTTTATGGCTCAGAATAAGGTCTATTTTGATAAATGTTCCATGTTTGTATTAGTCCATTTCTGTTGCTTATATCAAAATACCTGGAATTGGGTTCCAAGAAAACTTAATTTATTGCTTACAGTTTCAGAGGCTGGGAAGCCCAAAGTCCAGGGAAATATCTGGTGAGGGTCTTCTTTGGTGGTAGCTTTACAGCAATGCAGGGGTCTCATATGGCAGAAAATGGCAGAGCAGAATTAGAGAGATTTTCATATGCTCTCCTTTTAAAGCCCTCAGAACCATGCCTATTGACCACCATTATTAATCCATTCACTACAGCATGGTTCTCAGAATCTAATCCACTCTTCAAGGCCCCACCTTTCAATTACCATAATAGGATTTCCCACTCTCAACACTGTTACAGTGGGGACCAAGCCTCTAATACATACAACTTGGTGGACACAATTCAATCCATATCATTCTGCCCCTGGCCCCCAAAGGTTGTGTCCTTCTCACAGGTAAATACGTTTATTACATCCCCAAAGTCTTAACTTGTTTGAACTCAAAGGTTTGAAAGTTCAAAGTCCCATCTGTGAAATCAAAAAAAGTTATCTAATTCTAAGATACAATGGAGGGACAAACATAGGGTACATATTCCCATTCAAAAAGGGAAAAATAGGCCAAAAGAAAGGGGTAACAGGTCCCAAACAAGTCCAGAACCCAGCAGGGCAGGCATCAAATCTTAAAGCTGGAGAATCAGTCATGTACCTTGACTTCATGTTCGATGTACTCTGCACGCTGGTGCGGGGGTTGGGTCCTCAAGTCCTCAGGCAACTCTGTTCCCTATGGCTTTCCTGGTCTCAGGTGATGCTTTAGCTCTCACAGGGTGGTGTTGCACAATGATAGCTCTCAAAGTCCAGGTTCTCCATGGTGGTCCCATTCCCATGGCTCCACTAGGCAAGGCGCTAATAGGGTTTCTCTGCTGCAACTTTGACCCCATGTTTCTGCCTGGCATTGCTCTAGAAAAGGCTGTCTGCAGTTACTCCACCCCTATGATAGATCTCTTCCTGCACCCCCAGGCTTTTTCATATGTCCTTTGAAATTGGGGTAGAGGCTCCCAAGCCTCCACAGCTGTAGCATTCTGTGAGCTTCCAGACTTAACACCACGCAGACACCAACTGGCTTGTATTTTCCAAAGCTGGGGGTCCAACCACACCTGGGGCCAGTTTAGCCACAGTTGGAGCAGCTAAAGCAGCTGGGATCCTGGTGCGGGGAGCAGCATCCTGAGGTGGCCCTGGGCAGTGAGCCCGTGGAGACTGTTCCCCGAGATTATTCTGTCTTCCTAGCCCTCTGGCCTGAAATAGAAGATGCAGCCTCTGAGATCTCTGAAATGCCTCCAAGGTCCTTTTTCCCTTTTCTTGATAATCCCTTTCTTCCATTCTTCTGTACTAATCTCTTTAGCAGATGGTTGCTGGGCTAGACCCTTTCTTTCATGGCCAGGCTGAAATTTTTCCATTTTTTGCCCTCTGCTTTCTTTTGAATTATAAATTCTGGCTTTACCGCAAATGTTTTCTGCCATAACTCAGCATAGGCTATTGCAAGTAGCCATGCAGCTTCCTGAATGCTTTGCTGCTTAGAAATTTCTTCTGCCAAATACCCTGGTCAGCACCTTTAAATTCCACATTCCATAATACTTTGGGCATGAACAGAATGCAGCCAAGTTCCTTGCCAGTTCATAGCAAGGGTGATCTTTGCCCCAGTTTCCAATAAACTCCTTATCATTTATATTTGAGATCTCCTAAGGATGATCTTACAGTCCATATTTCTATCAGCATTCTGCTCACCACCATTTAATCAGTCTCTAAGAAGTTCCAAACTTTCCCTGGTTTTCTTGTCTTCTAAACTCCCACCAGCAGCTAGGCTTTTTCTAGCTTGCTCCTTCAAAGTCTTCCAGCCTCTCCTCAACACCCAGCTCCAAAGCCACTCTCACATTTTCAAGTATTTATTATAAATAACACCCAACTTCTCTGGTACCAATTTTCTGGACATGATTCAATTTATATCAATGTTCAGGAACCTTACAATAGAAGAATGTGTATTTTTCTGTTCTATAAATGCTGTGGAGTGCTCTATAAATGTTCATTAGGTCAAGTTGGTTAATAGTGTTGGTCAACTCTACTATATCCTTGTCATATTTCTGCCTACTTATTAATAATTGAGGGGGGTATTGAACTCTGTTCCTGTAACTGGATTTGTCTCTATCTCTTTGTAGTTCTGTCAGTCTTTGCTGCATTTATTTTGAGGCTCTGTTATTAGGTGTATAAATGTTTGGTGTTATGTTTCTGTAAATAATTGATTCTTTTATCAGTATGAAGTGATCTGCTTTATTCCTGATAATTTTCTTTTCTCTGAAACCTACATTGTCTGACATATACATATATTTTTTTTTTCACTGCACTTTTTAAAATTAGTTTAGCATGGTATATCTTTTTCCATTATTTTTAACCTATTTATGCCTTTATATTTAAAATACATTTCTTATTCATAGTATGTAGTTGGGGTCTTGACTTTCTGCCATATATCACAATCTCTACCTACAGTGTTTAGATAATTTATCTTTAACATGATTATTGATGGGGTTAGATATGAGTATATAATCTTGCTATTTGTTTTGTTTGTCCCATCTCTTTGTTCCCTTTTTTCTCTTTTTCTGCCTTCTTTTGAATTACTTTTTATATTTTTATGATTCCATTTAACCTCCTTTGTTGGCATATTAGCTATAACTCTTTGTTTTGTTATTTTATTGGTTGTTCTAGGGTTTATAGTACATATCACTAACTTTTCATAGTCTACACTGAGGGTTGCGATCCGTTGCCGGACACAGAAAAAGACAAAAAGGGAAAAAAAAAAAAAGAATCTTATAATAGTATACTTTTATTTCTCCCATACTATTTTTTTTGCTATTGTCATGCATTTTACTTTTGCATTCAAGTTATTATTTTGGTTTAAGCAGTCAATTATTTCTTAAAGAGATTTAAATAATAAGAAAATCATATATACATATATGTATATAAAACCTATAGTATCATTTCCCTCCTGCTGGAAGAACATATTTTTTCCTTTTCTGTTTTTTCCTTCTCTACTTTTTGGCATGATGAAGGGTGTATTTTAACATTTCTAGTAGCTGTGGGTCTGCTAGAGATGAATTCTTTCAGCTTTTGTATGTCTGAAAACAACTTATTATGTCTTTATTTTTAATTCACTTGTTTATGTGACTTGTATTTTTAAAAATTATGGTAAAAAAACCCCACATAACAGAAAATTTACCGTCTTAACCGTATTTAAGTGTATAGTTTAGTAGTGTTAAGTATATTCACATTGTTGTGAAACAGATTTCCAGAACACTTTCATTTTGTGAATCTGAAACTTTGTACCCGATAAACAACTCCTCTTTTCTCCTTATCTCTAGCTCCTGGTAACTACTATTCTGCTTTCTTTTTCTATGAATTTTTGACTAGTTTAGACCCTACATTAGTGGAATCATAAATTATTTATCTTTTTGTGATTAACTTATTTCACTTAGCATGTTCTTAAAGGCTCGTCCTTGTAGTGTAATGTGACAGGATTTCCTTTCTTTTTTTAGGCAGCTGGTCGGTGTGGAGATCCGAACCCTTCACCTTGGTGTTACAACACCACATTCTAACCAACAAAGCTAGCCAACCCCCTTTATTTTTGAGGCTGGATAAATATTCTGTTATATATATATATACCACATTTTGTTTATTTGTTTATCTGTCGGTGGACATTTGGGTTGCATCCACCTTTCAGCTATTATTAATTAGTGCTGCTATGAACAGGGGTGTACAAATAACTCTTTGAGACCCTGCTTTCAATTCTTTTGGATATGTACCCAGACGTGAGATTGCTGAATCTTATGGTAACTCTCTTTTTAATTTTTGGAGGCAGACTTTTGGGGGTTGGGGGGAAGCTGGCTGGTTCACTGGCTGGGTCAGGGATCTAAACCTGTGACCATGGCATTACAAGGCTCTGCTCTAATCAGTTGAGCTAACCAGCCAGCCTATTTTTTTTTATGAAACTGCATACTGTTTTTCATAGCAGTTGCACCATTTTACAGTTCCAACAACAGTGTACAAGGGCTTCCATTTCTCACATCCTCAGCGACACTTGTTATTTTCTATTTCTTTTTTTTTTTTTTTATAGTAGCCATCCTAATAGGTATGAGGTGATAATTTTATTGTGGGTTTTGGTTTGCATTTCCCTGATGATTATTGATATTGAGCATCTTTTCATACGCATGTTGGCCAGTCTTTAGAGAAATGTCTGTTCAAGTCCTTTACCCGGGTTTTTTGTTTTTGTTTTTGGTGCTTTTTTTATTGTTCCAAATTTACTTTTCTATAGTTCATTTTGGATAGTTTCTATTGTTATGCTTTCGGATTTACTTCTGCAACATCTAATCTGCTGGTAATTCTATCCAGTGTATTTTTCATGTTAGAAATTGTAGTTTTCATTTCTAGAAATTTGAGTTCAGTCTTTTTTTGTATCTTAACATTTTGAATATATAGAATATAGCTGTAATAATAGTTTTAATGTCCTTCTCTGCTAATTGTAACAACTGTGTCAGTTCTTGATTATTTTCCTCATTATGAGTTGTATTTTTCTGCCTCTTTGCATGCCTGATAATCTTAGATTGGATGCCCAATATTACAAATTTTACCTTGTTAGTTGCTGGGTCTTTCTATTCCTGTAAATTTTCCTGAGCTTTGTTTTGGTATCCAGTTAAGTTACTTTGAGGACTTGCTTTTTAGTTTGTTAAATGGGTCCAGAGCAGTGCTCAGTCTAGGACTTAGTATTATTTCCCACTACTGAGGTAAGATCTGAATACTCTATGTAAATCCGTATGAATTATCAGTTTTTCAAGTTTGACTGGTGGGAATAAGCATTATTCCTAGTGCTCTGTAAACACTAGGCACTGTTCTCTCTTATTATTTTGGATGGTTCTTTCTGTCACCTTATGTCATTTCTTTGTATACATGTACCAATCAGTACTCTGCTGTGTACTAGGAAACCCTCTGTTCGTTTCTGGAGTTCTCTCTCTGAGCAGCTCTCTCCTTTGTGGTATTCTGTCCTGTGAACCTGGTTGCCTTTGTCTCCCTGTACTCTTAGCTCTATCTCCTCAGGTCAGGGAGTCCACCAGGCTCCACTTTTAATTCCCTTGCCCTGTGCCACTGCCTGGAAACTTTCAAGGCAGTAATCTTGACAGTTATAGGGCTCACTTTGTTTGCTATCTGTCAGGAACCACTGTCTTTTCATTGCTTGATGTCCAGTGTCTTGAAAGCCATTATTTTTTGTATTTTGTTTGGGTTACTTCCTTGTACACTTTAAAAAAATTTTGGGTTGTTTAAGGTGAGAGGGCAAATCCAGTTCCTGTAATTCTGTTTTGGCCAGAAGCAGAAGTCCTGTCTACTTGTAGTTTTAACCTGAGAAGGCTCTTGTGCTACTAGGATTCTAACAGAAAAATGCTTTTAATAGTGGCCATTGCTCATTTCTCTTTGAGAGGCCTTGTATACAGATGAACTGTAGTATAAACTCAAATTGACCAGCAGGAATTTTTGAAGATATTCTTGGGGTATTAAACTGATTTCCTCACTCCCTTGTTGGGTGGATTTCTTTTTCTTTTTCTTTTTTTAATTTTAATTTATTTTATTTATTGAATCAAAAGTGATTATACATATTTTGGGGGTTCAACATTGAGATATGTTGATCAAATCAGTACTACTAGCATATATATTGTTATAAGTCATAATTATTCTTTATGTCCCTTGTCCAGTCTCTCCCCATCTCCCACTCCCTCCCCCATCCCCGCTTGGTGGATTTCTTGAGTTATTTGGATCTAGAAGCTAATTTTAAATTAAAATTTTATGAAATTCCCAACCATGTTAAAATTTTATTCTCAGAATTAAGAAAAAGAAAGAGCAACAACGTTATGCTGAAGAGCAGAGGATCCTAAAAACGAACTTTAATGAAGAACCATATTCAGGGGAGAAGATGAGTGACATGTTAGCCCAGTTACAACTTGAAGAAATAAAAACAGCCAGAGAAAAACAGCAACAGAGAGAAAAGGAATACCTAAGGTAGTATGAAAAGTACTGCATGAAATTCTGGCTCTTGAGGAGACTTAGTAGGACGTTGGTGTTCTCAATTTCCTTAAAAGAGAATTTACTATGTCTCCTCTTTTCCTTATTTACGGGTACATAACTTTACTAAATTTCTTTTTTCTTATGGACAAGGGGAGGTCAAACTATTTTATTGAGGGGCTTGGAGAGGGAGTAGAGTGCTGGAGGGGACAATGAAATTGATGTCCCAGGCTGGGTCAGCATCTCCTCTGCCTCACAGTCCCCGAAAAAGCTTCATCAAATATGTTGATTGCTGTATTAGTCTGTTTATGTTGCTTATAACAAAATGCCTGAAACTGGGTGATTTATAAAGAAAAACAAAATTTATTGCTTACGTTTTCTGAGGCTGGGAAGTCCAGATTCCATCTGGTGGTAGTGACAGTGACCCAGTGGTCTCACATTGCAAGATGGTATAAGCAGAGAGAGCAGAGAGAGAGAGAGACTCTCCTCTCCTTTTAAAGCTCTCAGAACCATGCCCCTGACCACCATTTTTAGTCCATTCACTACTGCATGGTCCTACAATCCAATTACCTTTTCAAGGCTCCACCTTTCAACTACCGTAATAGGATTTTCCACCCTCTTAACAGCCACAGTGGAGGCTAAGTTTCTAATACCTAAAACTTGGGGGACACAAATTTAGTTTCAGGGAGTTTTGGGGGGACATAATTCACTACAATTGCCTGATACCTCTTGGGAATAGCACTATATTTTTCCAAGTGCTATTTCCCAGTACAAACAGGAAGAATTGAGGCTGAGATATGAAATAGTTTTAACAGTTAAAGCTGGTTGTAAAATCAGGATGCATGCTCACTCTCTTCCTAGCAGTTTACTTTGCCTGATTATACTGTATTTTTATAGATATGTAGAAGCTTTACGAGCTCAGATCCAGGAGAAGATGCAGCTATATAATATTACTTTACCTCCACTATGCTGTTGTGGTCCTGATTTTTGGGATGCTCATCCCAATACCTGTGCCAACAATTGTATTTTCTATAAAAACCACAGAGGTAAGTTTCTTGAATAAATATTTGGGGCTTAATGGCAATTAAAATAAAATAAAACAAAAATAGTGATAATAGTAACTTAGCATTTATTGAGTGCTTAATATCTATTAGAGACTGTTATAACCCCTTTACAAAACAACCGTGTAAGGCAATGAAAATAATTACAGGGAGTTATATTTCTCTTTGAGATCTGTTATCTTCTTGTCCCCATCTATGCTGGGGAAATATTTCCAGCTCATTCCACTGTAGGGGGAACTTGGGTTCCAGGTCCTCCTCTAATTGAAGACTATTAGAATTTGCCTTCTGTGGCCATCTAAGTTAGGACTCTGTCCCGTTGAATTCCCTGTTATCCAAATACTTTAATGATATCTAGCACAGACTTATTATCATATATATCCACATTAGACTGCCAGTTCTGCCAGGGGACACTGAGGAAAATGAGGAGTGGTATATACTCTGTTAGGAGTCCCAGCTAGAGAAAATGGAGTCTTTCCTATTGTCACTAATGTTTCTGTTTCCTGTCTGTCCTTGAATATATCGTTTTATAGAGTTTAGAGGTTATGTATGCCTCATGTACACACTGACAGTACTGCCAGTATTTATATTCCTAGTGCCCCATCTGTGCTATATGAGTTTATCAGTCCTATGTGTTATAATTTTTAAAACACAGATCTTATTATGCTATTCCCCTATTATAGTACAAAATACTATAGGGTTCCCCATTATAGTACAAAATACATGGCATGTTTAGCATATTTTCTCTCTGGTGTTATGCCACACTCTAGCCATATTAAACTTGATATTCCCAGTACATTCCGTATTTTTTTATACCTTTTGCACCTCACACTCTCAGTTCTGTGACTATGATCCCTTCTTTCCTTTACCGCATTAATTCTTTGAGATCCATCTTAAATGTTACCACTTCTGGAAATCTTTTCCATCCTCTCCTAGATAGTTATTTATTCGTTCCCAACATCATTCTGTGATGACATTTTGCATATGCCCCGGGTTTGAAAATATTACACTGCAATTTAATTATTTTCGTACCCATACTCTCCATTATCTTTCCTGTCCCCACAGAGTGTTTATCATGCAGTAAGTGCTCAATAAATATTAATTCAAAAGACAGTTGAAGTTAATACCTATGAGATTCTCGGTACATAAGCAGTACTAATAGGAAATAGGGTGGGAGAGTTGTTTAGAATTTGACTCTGTTCATCACTGTGCAAACCTTTCTTTGCAGCATATACTCGGGCACTTCATTCAGTCATCAATTCTTGTGATATCTCTGAGGGGAGTTCAACTCTTCGAAACGCCATTCATAATTTTGCTTCTGCACACAGACGGACCTTGAAAAATCTGTAATTGAAATCTGAACTGGCGGTATTTTGGTCTTCATTTAAAAATCAACCTTGAGATATTATTTAGGAAAAGCTGTTAAAGTATATAAGATACATAATCTGGAAAGAAACACTGCCCCACATAACTGTCTCTATAATTAGATCGCAACCATTGCTTCAATCTCTGCCTTGGGACCAAGATTGAAAGTTGACTTCCAAACTTGCCTCTTCTTTGTTATGAACCATATAGAGTTTATTATTTTAAAAAATGACCAGTCAGACAAGTAAGGTGTCTCTTACTTTGCTCTGTTCAAAAGAGATCATGAGAAATCTTTGAGGTTATGATCATTTATCATCTTTCTAAAACTGTATCTTTGAGTCTTGACAATATCGAAATGTCTTCATAAAATAGAGAAGAGAGGAAATGAGCGTCTGAGCATCACTGGCCATTTATGTTGCCATTAACTTTTCTAGTTGTGTGTAACAATTAGACATGAGATGAATCTGAATCTAATGCACATTTTCTTTTCAAAATTTTCTGCTGTTTTTTTGTTTGTTTTGTTTTTAAGTGTATTGCCTCTTTTCTCATTCAGTGACAGATTTTTAATTGTATAAATTTTTATTGTGAAAAAAGGGGGAATAAACCCTCTATCTTTTGAATATCTTCTATATGAAATAATTGTGAGTGGCATTTCAAAAAGTGAATCTGGAGTCAAAGTGAGTAAAGTCCTGCCTTATTTCCCTGTCTTTAAAAACTTTGGTGAATGGCATGCCTACAGAGCAAGTGAAATAAAAGTTGCCATAGGTGGTATGGATTTGATATGTCTTCACAGTATTTCCTGGTACAAAATATGAAAAGGTTTAATGTTATGAATTAAAGACAGATACTGACAGTTTCTCTTTTTCCTATTTTCTCTAATGTATAGTGTTGAAGAAGCACTTAGGTTATGTCTCAAAAAATGCCTACACACCTAGCCAGGTCATTGGAAATAAGAGTAAAAATTACCTTATTTAACCAGATTAATTACCAGTTTAGTCAAAATCCTTGAAATAATTATGTACTTGATTCAGCCCTTAAAAGTTGTATTTTTTAACAGCTCTATTTAGCTATGATTCACATACCATACACAATTCACCCATTTTAAGTGTACGATTTAATGGTTTTTAGTATATTTACAGGATTTTGCAACCATCACCGCTATCATATTTTAGAACATTTTTATCATTCTAAAAAGAAGCCCTCATAATCCAGCAATTCCACTTCTTGGTATATATCCAAAAGAATTGAAAGTAGAATGTCAAACAGATATTTGCACAACAATGTTCATAGTAGCATTGTTCGTAATAACCAAGAAGCGGAAACAACCCAGTGTCCATCAGTGGATGAATGGATAAACAAAATGTGGTCTGTGCATATAATAGAATGTTATTCAGCCTTAAAAAAGGAAGGAAATTTCTGTTACACACTGCAACATTATGCTAAGTGAAATAAGGCAGTCACGAAAAGACGAATTATGTACGATTCTGTTCATATGAAGTACCTAAAGTAGTCAAATTTACAGAGAAGAAATTAAAGTAGTGGTTGCCTGGAGCTATAGGGGTAGGAGGAAATGGGGAGGAGTTGCTTAATGGATGTAGAGTTTCAGTTTTGTAGGCTGAAAAAGTTTTCTGCTTGTTTTGTTCTACTTTTAGTTTGGATATTTGAAACAGGTAAATCGACTAGTCTGGCATCAAGTTGATAGTACATTGCTGGGATTAGATCTTGCATAGGAGTAGGAAACTTTCAAGTCCAGCCTATGAGTGTTTTTGCATTGTAATTTGGTCATATGTAAACAGTATCTAATGATTTATCATTTTAGTATTAGAGAATGCCGGGATAGCTAGCAAATAGAAAAGAAGAAACCTCAGTCTCCTGACCTTTGTGATAGTATATCATGAATCCTGTTTGAATTAGATTAATGTTCTTTGGAGAGGAGCCTGGAATCTGAGTTTTTCCTGAATTTACATGTTTGTGAAATCAGAGTTGTAAGGACAAATTCTACCAGTTTTTTAGATTAGCAGTTTTGCCTTTAACTCTCATGAAGGTGTTTTTTTCAAAGTCGCTGATGATTTCCACATTGCTAAATCCAGTGGTTGTTCTCAGACTTCATCTTACTTGACCTTACAGACTTTATCAGAATTAAAAACAATTGATCAATTTTTTCTTTTTGAAGTACTTTATCCCCTGGTTTCCACAACAACAAAGCTTTAGTTTTTCTTCCAGCTTCAACTGGCTATTGCTTCTTAGTTTCCTTTGTTGTTTTTTTCCCCATCTCCAATTTCTTAGTAGAGTATTCCAGGGTTCAGACTTTTTTTCTCTCTTGCTTTTCTCTTGCACGTTTGGTAATCTCTTCTAGTCTCATGGCTTTAAATATCATCTATATATTGATAACTCCCAAATTTATATCTCTGGTTCAGATCTCTCCCCTAAACTCCAGACTCTATAGCTCTAACTGCTTACTTAACATTTCCACATGGTCGATTTTCCTCCAATTTGCTCTTCCCACAGTCTTCCCCATATCAGTTAATAACAATTTCATCTTTCTAGTTACTGAGGCCAAAAACCTTGTAGAAATCATTGATGCCACCTTTTCTCTCTCTCCCATTCTTCCTTACTCCATTAGCAAACTGTGTCACTTCCATCCTCAAAATATATCTGCATTTCACTTCCAGATGCCTGATCCAAACCACTGTCATCTTCTAATAACATGGGTTATTGTTAAGAGTTAGTTCTAAGTAATCTCCCTGCTTGCACCTTGTATATTTTCTCAAGACAGCAGCCAAACTTAACACTTCCGAAAACCAACCTTTTGATCTCCACCCCCTACCCACACCCACAGCAATCAAACCAACTGACAAAAAAATCTGTCCCTTACTGTAGTCTTCCCCATCTCAGTAAATGACAACTGCATCCTCTTTTTGTTCTGGTCAAAAAAGTGTGGAGTCAACCTTCACTCCTGTGTTTCTTATACCACCCATATCTAATCTTTGTTCACTCTTCCTTGAAAATATACTCAAAATACAAGTTTTTTTCAGTACCTGCCCCACTATAATCCTGGTCCAAGTCATCATTATGTCTCACCTGAGTTACTGCAATAGCCTCCAAGTTGGTTTTCTTGCTTCCCTACTTGCCCCCTATAGACTGTTCTTTGCACAGCAGCCAGAGCAGTACTTTCAAAATAAGTAAGATCAGGCTGCTCTTCTGCTCAAAGCCTCCTTTGGCTATTCATTTTGCTCTAGGAAAAGTTGTAGTCCTCACAGTGTCATATAAGGCCCTACAGAATATGATCCCAATTACTTCTGAAGCTCTATCTCTTACTGCTTTCCTCCTTGCTCACTCTGCTCAGCTGCATTACCTTGTTCTTCCTTGGATGTCCCAGGGACACTTCTGTTTCAGGGCTTTTTCATTTGCTATTTTCTCTGCCTGGGGACACTTCTCCCTGAGATAATGTTCAGCTCACCTCCTTAACTCTTAAAAGTCTTTGCTCAAATGCACCTTATGAGAGGGCCTTCCCTGACTGTCCTGTTTTTAAATACAACCTTCCCAACCACGCCCAAGTGCTGTTACTCCCTATCCTCTTTTATGACACTTGTAGCTGTATGACCACTCCCTGCCAGACTGTACACTACATTAGGATAGGGATTTTTGTCTGTTTTTGTTCAGTGCTATATCCCCAGTTCTTAAGGACCTCGGTAAATATTTGTTAGATGAATGAACAAATTTGTCATTAAAAAATTTCAAATATTTCTACATGATTAGTACTGTTACCTAACATTTGTGATATTTACTCAAAAAGGTCATTAGGAATCATTTTGCCTTTTCATTCCCTCATTGCCACTGTGATTTGGGGCAAATAATTTAATTTCTCTGGTAACAGTTTTTCCTTCTGTAAAATAAGAGGGTTTTATATTAAGTGACCTCCATTTCTCTTGTAGCTCTAACGTTCTATGAATTTATTATGAATTTAACCTCACTCTCGGGTTTTTCAATTCATGCACTCTTTATGCTGAGGTGTGGACTAGTGGTAGGTTTTACCTCCATTTCTCTTGTAGCTCTAACGTTCTATGAATTTATTATGAATTTAACCTCACTCTCAGGTTTTTCAATTCATGCACTCTTTATGCTGAGGTGTGGACTAGTGGTAGGTTTCGTGGACCATGATATAAGGGTGAGATAAGTTCATTCCCCTCCACTGTGTCTCCAACACTGATCTTGTCAGAGTAGATGCAAGTTCTGTAGGTCAATGTCGGCAGAACAGAAGGGTATAGAAGAATATTGGCATAAGTCCAGCAAGAGAGGCATAACCTCATTGAAAGCTTAGCTTTGGCTCTATTCCGGAAGGGAGCTTTATTAATTTCCAGAGTCCATGCAGAGAGAAGGAATCATGTATGTAACAGAAGCAATTCCAGGATTATGGTAGTATCAGGATATTTATATACTAGTCTTCCTGTGGTAACTACCATCAAAAAGCACATATGACATGTTTTCCTAAGCAGTCCAACATGAAACAGCTTGCTGCAATGGCTTCGATGTAGTCAACTTCTGTGTTCTGTCCCTTGCATTGTTCCAGTACATTACTCAATTGTCCAGGCCTCACCCTTACCTAAATAGCCCTTTTATGATGTGCAGGAATAAGACTATCAACAACTTTATTGACTACACACTCGGTGCAGAAGCTAAAAACTTGCTTTCATATCTTCTAGCCATTTAAGGGTGACAAAGGAGGTAACTGGTATTATATTTCTGTGTTTATTTACATAGATGATGTTTGGGGAAGCAAAATATTTCCTTTAGTTTCCCTCTAAGTGTAGTGAACATAATTTGCTTTGTGTTCCATCTTGGGCATGTTTTTCATGTTTCTCATATTTAAAAAAGCATTTGGGAGATTGAAAATATTATAGAGGAAGACAAAAGCAAATGTCCTCCTGGCATGCTGGGCCCATTCTGCTGGGCAAAAGACTTTAAATATGTTGATTTAGATTTTTAAAGTTCTCTTAGGGTAGAAGTGAATGATCCTTTTCTGGTCTTGCTCTGAGTATTGCTGACCACTATTAGAGGAGTAATAGAGGAGAAGAAATCAAGTTGATTCCCTTTGATTAAGACAGTTTGGTGTTGTACCACATGAGTCATCCTTTCCAGGCCCCAAGATTGAGATCACTCTTGGTAGAAGTTATAACTTAATTCTTGCCACAGGTTTCCTCCAGGCTGAAACATCTACAACAATCATTAATAGATGAGCCTATTAAATATGTTCATCATTGGAACCCACTAATCCATCCTAGCATCACTAAAAGAGAGAGAAACAGACATTGTGTGCCTCTTAATATGATGCAGTATGAAGCATACAATGCCTTCTCTGAAATATTTTTGCCGGTAGTTGAAACTGAATATAATCAAGTCATTCAGCCTTTCTCATCTGGGTTTCATGAGAAAATTAAGCCCTAATGTTCTAAAGAATTCATTATATGTGATAAACTAACTTCTCTCCTATTCATCTAAAATGGTGCTAGTTGTGTATCATCCTTGAGGAGATTGAAAAAATAGTCAAATCTTTTTCTGGTTTAGATGATGACAATATGTAAAGAGAGAAGCCATGGGATTCCATTTATAGGAAATAGAAACAAGTTAAATTATACCACAGGGAAGCAGAAATCCAGAATATGGGTCACTCTGTGGAAAACTGAACCAATTTCTTCAGCAAGCTAATAGCCTGAATTTAAATAATGGGGAGATGACTCTAGATTAAGATAGATTTATAAAGATAAACCCACCATATATAATGTATGGACCTTATTTGGATGCTGATGTGAAGAAACAGTCTGAAAAAAAAAGTTTACTTTGAAGAAATCAGGGGAATTTAAATAGAGCTTCTTTTGTTAGGTATGGTGATGGCATTGTGGTTATATATAAGAAAATATCTATACAGAAATGGATACTGAAGTATATATGGATGAAATAAAATTATATTTACTATTATATTTACTTTAAAAGAATTCAATAAAATGGGACAAAAAAGATAGATGAAGTAAGTGTAGCAAAAACTTGATAATAGTGAATCTAGGCAATATATTTACAGGGATTTCATCATGCTATCTATTCCATTTCTGTTGAATTTTTTAAAGTAATTTCCTTCAAAATATTTAAACCTGAAGAGACTTTTTAAACATTGTAACTGTCCTCCTCTCTACCCGCTCAAATAATAGGAGGTTTGGATAAGAAAAGCAGTATCCCTCAGTTCTGGGACTTCTGACAAAGTTATTAATAGGCAGTGACTAGAACTTAGAGGCTACAGCATTTTGTGTCCTTTCAATAAGAAAGACTGATTAAATAGAAATTAGGTTCATTCCAGAGACCAGGTCTGTATGGGAGCTCCCTAACATAGCTTACAACCTGAGTAATCAGATAGGCACCTAGTCACCTGGTTTTATAGTGTATCTGGTGAGTTCCCAGGCATATAAAAGTTGAGAAATCAGGGATGAAAGACTATGGAGAACATTAGGGTAGAAATGACAAAAAGAATAAAGTGGTAATTTAGTAAAAGCGGCTTTGAAATTTTAGGGCGAGATGGAGAATATTTATATTTATGTTGTTCAATTCAGGGATGGTAAAAGTCACTAATTTTTTATCTTCCTTCTGAATAGTCTTTAGAGATTGAAAAAATTGCTCTATGTGTCTGTAGTGGATTGACTTATGTCTCCCCAAAACTCACTGAAGCTTGAATTGTGTCCCCTAAGTTTTCTGTATTAGAAACTTGGCTCCCAAGAAACTGTGACTGTTAAGAGGGTGGGAAATCCTATTATGGTAGTTGAAAGGTGGGGGTAGTTGAAGAGGTGATTAGATTATAGGACCACGCCGTAGTGAATGGATTAAAAAAGGTGGTTATGGGGCCGAGCCCGTGGCGCACTCGAGAGAGTGCGGCGCTGGGAGCGCAGGAGCGCTCCCGCCGGTTCCGATCCTATCTATATAGGGATGGCCGGTGCATTCACTGGCTGAGCACCGTGCAGCCGGTCACAAAAAGGACAAAAAAAAAAAAAAGGTGGTTATGGTCATGGCTTAGAGGGCTTTAATGGGGAGCACGAAGAGTCTGTCTCTCTGCTCTCTCTGCTCCACCATTTTCATAGTGTGATAATCTGCTGTCTCTGAAGTCACCCAAAGAAAGCCTTCACCACATGTGTTCCCTGGGCTTTGGACTTCCTAGCCTCTGAAACTGTAAGCAATAAATTTTTCCTTTCTAAATTACCCCATTCCAGGTATTTTATTGTAAGCAGCAGAAACAGACTAATACATTGTCAAAAGTTTTTCTTGCTCTGTCTTCAAAGTCCCTATTGCTGTAGAATATTTTGTGCAGTGGTTAAGATTGTGGTCACAGTTTAAATCCTGGTTCTACCATGCATCAACTGTGTGGCTTTAAGCCAACTACTTAAACTTTCTGAACCTCAGTTTTGTCATCTACAAAATGGGAATAATAAATAGTACTTTCCTCACAGAGTTTTGAGAGTTCAATGAGGTAGTCCATATACAGTGGCTAACATAGTGCTTGGCACATGGTAAGTACAATAAATGTCGGACAGTAATATCAGAATTATTCTCTCCATTATCATCATCACCCCCATTATATGTCCTCATTGGATGTAGTTGTTGTTTAACAATTCAAGAGGCAAGGCTTTCCCTTACATTGACTGGACATAGAATTTTTGATGTTTCAGATATTTTAGCTGGGAATGAGCTAGTGAGAAATAGGAACATAGGGGCAACCAATTTGGCCTCTTGTTTTACTGTGAAAGAGAAGTTTTCTATGTCCCTAGGTTACAGTGACATTAGCATTTGATTTGCATTTGACTTTATTCATTGCTTCATCATATACCAAACCTAGTAAAACCAGAATTTTTGAAGGTGGAGCATCAAGGGTTGAGAGAGTTTGCCAGATGAATGGGTGTGCCATTTAAATTGCAAATTAACATGTCTTCTTTATTGCTCAACCTGAGGATTAGGTGATGCCTAAATTGAAATCCTTCCTGGTTCAAAGCCATAGGTACCCTCATCTGACAAGATCCACCCACCTTATCTCATTGCCAAGACTGAGTTATGATTCAGCAGGATAACATGCCTACCCTGTTTTCCTAGGTGGGCACAGTTGTTTTCTCTAAGAAGTTCAAAGCATTTGCAATACGGGTGACCAGTACATTTTATGTCACTCATTAGGGCTTTACATCCTACACATAAAACTTGACTATGTTTCAGCTCTACCTTTTAGGACTTGTGGTCGGATAGTCTTTTTCCACATGGCCATAACCCCTTGTTCATACTTTACAAGTAACTTGGGTTAGGGACAATAGATAAAGAAGGACCAAAAACAGAGCTGAAACTGAGAGGGGGATTACACAGACGTAAGGCAAGGAGTAGGACTGAGACTGAGATTAACAATGGGAGATCAAGGGAAGAGAGAGTTTGAAGTAGAGCAGGACTGGAGCTTGAACCAACACAACAGCAATCAGTAGTTTAGCTAGATATGGGTCTCTGAAAACTGTGAAGGTACTTGTTATTATATTAGTGTAGTAGACTCACATGTAGTGGCTCAGGTTGGAAAATCCATTTATCAAGGAATGTGATCTGACCCAGGTAAACTGTCAAGCTGGAGACTTAGTTAATTCTCTGTAAATTTGTATTTTTCTATGTATTACATTTTCTGAACCCCTTACCTACCTCTTCCACTTGACCATTGGCAAAATGGAAATGTATAGAGGAATAGCTGTTAATGAAACTTAGTTTGACTCCAGAAGTAAAAATGCAATTGGATCCCTATCGCTACATACCCGGCCCACCAACGCAGCAGAGGATAGGGAATTTGTTTAGGCTGTGGTATACATGTGGTATAGTTCTGCTGTATGACATAGAGGAAGTAGGTTGTGATGTTCAAGACACATTGCTTTAAATTGATGAGCCACTTATCTCAGTTACCATCATGCCTCATGCTTCTGTGTTTGCTAGGAGCCCTTCCTGAACTGAGTAGTTGGGGTTGTAAGCCTTGTTAGGTAGGATGATATATAGGGCTATTCACCAGGATTGGTTCCAAGTTGCACTATTGCCCCTACATGAATGTCATGGGGTTGAGTCTGGCCTCTCCTTGGGATTCTACGAAGCTGAGTATTGGCTGGTAGCATTTAGGTCAGTTGGCAGAAGAGTTCCTTAGAACTAACAGGCCTTTTGTTTGCCTAAAATGTCTTCAAAAATTTATCTCATTTCTCTTGATCAGAAACAATTACTCCAGGGCCGGCCTGTGGCTCACTCGGGAGAGTGTGGTGTTAATAACAACAAGGCCACAGGTTTGGATCCCTATATAGGGATGGCCGGTTAGCTCACTTGGGAGAGCGTGGTGCTGACACCACCAAGTTAAGGGTTAAGATCCCCTTACCGGTCATCTTTTTTTTTAAAAAAAAAAAAAAAAAAAAAGATTACTCCAACCATAGTATACTATTTGTAATTCTATTTAGCCACATAGGTTTTCTGTCTGACATGATACTTGTTTATATGTTAAAAGATAACTTTCAGAAAAAGATAAAATCATGACTCAGACATATATAAAAATGAACATGTGTTAAAGATTTTATTTAACTAATGAAGGAAATAAGTAGATGTTATAATTGGTTCCAAGAAAAAGTAAAAGGAAAAAATGCACAAATTTACATGAATAAAGGAATGTTGAATGCGCAAATGGAGGTAAAACATGTTTTCCACAGTTATGTCCAATTTGTAAAATTGTAAAATAGTTCAAAGAGAACTATAGGCTAAAATCATATAACTTTGCAGAAGTGTCCTCTAGATAATGCATAACTTTCCACCAAAACAAAATTTTTTCTACAGCCTCCCTGTTTTGATCAAAAACAGTCTAAAGAAAGACATTCTTGATCATAAAATAAAGCTGGTCTCATTAAATTGGATCTTATTGTTTCTGTAAGTGCAGTAAGAGTGTTAATTTACCATATAGGCCTTCTCAAGTTTTATGTGCTGGAAGTTTTCATAGGGAATCTCAGATTTGACTTTGAATGTACTTGTTAATTAACTGGACTGTGTATTCATTCATAGTTCATCTGTTTTAAATCTGATTGGATTTTTGAATTTTGAGGTGTGTAATGTGTGCCTTAAATCTCATTCTGTGCAGTAGACAAGGAGTTGATGAGACAAGAACTTGGAAGAAACTGATGTGTTTTCTGTTTTTTCTAGATATGCCTGGGCATATTCCGTCTCTCTCTGGCTGAAACTCTGTCTTTATAAACTGGGAAGAATCTATTCCAGTACATTACTGGGAAGGGGAAAAAAAGTTTTGGTAATAGTGTTCAGAAAATAGAGAAAAATTAGTAGGGCACACTTTGGCATACACTGAACATTTAGACGATATTTAATTCTGAGGAAGGGAACATTTGGGCCTGAGAATAAAAACTTCTAAGAAGGTAGGTCTAGGATTCTCCGGGAATTTATATTTTGAACTTGATTCCTGAGTCTTGGAGCCTGTCCTTTACTTGTATTTTACAGCAAGGAATGCCAGCAGTATACTACGAGCCAGGGATCTCATGCCAGTGCTAAAGAGTTTTGTGGAGAAATTCTAGGATGAAGGTTTTGCTGGGCCACAGGAGATGAAATAGTCGAGTGTTTATAGATCTGGGGCCTGCCTTTACTCCCATAGATATCTAGGGGCAGCCAGAATATCTTCATTCTTTATTTATTTATCACTGGTTTGTTTATTCAGACTTTTACTAGTAAAACTCTCCCCTTGAAGACCTTCCAGTCATTGCATGTGAAGAGCATCATAGTTCTTTGAAGTCACATGCTTTTGATTTCTTTTTTTTTTTTTAAAAAGATGACCGGTAAGGGGATCTCAACCCTTGGCTTGGTGCTGTCAGCACCACGCTCAGCCAGTGAGCAAACCGGCCATCCCTATATGGGATCCGAACCCGCGGCCTTGGTGCTATCAGCACCGCACTCTACCGAGTGAGCCACAGGCCGGCCCACATGCTTTTGATTTCTAAATTCATTTTCCAATTTTGATTTGTTCAACCTGTTCTCCCCATTCCATTCCTGTTGCTTCACAATGTTACCATAAGAATGTCTTCTCAATTGTCGACCTAAGGCAGGGGCAGTGTAAGGCGGGGAGACATTTCCACAATCTCACAATCTCTTTGAGCAATGTCTGAGGCTTTATTGGTCACAGTGACAGAGGTTGCTCCCAGGTTGTAAGAAGGAATCTGATTCTACAAATGGAGCAGCCCTTGGGAAGAGCTGATCTCTCATTTTTCCACCATCATCGTTGTGTGATTTCAGGCATGCCTGTTCCAAGTTAAGTTTCCTTGTCTGAGGAGTGGGGAGGAGTATGACTCGTAGTCATCTGGAGGTGCAGAGGAAGGTGTTTGACAAAAGTAGAGTTGTAATAACTTGGAAGCTAAGGCAGAGTATTGAAATCTGTACTGACGAGGGTGAGTTAGATGTTAACTTGAGTTAACTCAGGCAGCTGACCATGCTGCTCCATAGTATATTCTCAAAAGGAAAGATTTATATTTAAGAGTTTAAATGTCTGCCATCCCTTTTCTAGAATTAGCAAACTGAGAACTAGTAAAAGGAAATTAAAAGTTAACAAAGCTTTTTAAAAAAATTTTTGTAAAACTCTTTATAAAATAAGTATAGATTCACAGTGAGTTAGGAAAATAGTTCAGAGAGGCCCTTGGAACCCTTCACCCAGTTTCCCACAATGGTTACATTTGACATAGCTATAGTACAATATCAAAACCAGAAAGCTGACATCAGTACAATATGTATGCATAGTTGCACGTATGCCATTTTATGCTGTGTTGATTTGCATAAACACTCCACAAATAAGATACAGAACTGTTTCATCACCACAAAGATCTCCCTCATATTACCCCTATAAAGTTACACCCTCTCCACCACCACTATCCCTCACTCCTGTCCATCACTAATCTCTTTTCCATCTCTATAATATTGTCACTTTCAAAATGTTATGTAAATAAAATAATACAGTAGGTGGCCTTTTAAAATTGATTTTTTTCACTTGGCATAATGCCATCGAGAGCCATCTAAGTTGTTTTGTGTATTAATAGTTCATTCCTTTTTTTTGAGTAGTATTCCGTAATATGAATGTACCATAATTTGTTTAACTATTTACCCACTGAGGGGCATTTTGGTTGTTTCCAGTTTTTTGCTGTTACAGATAACTGCTATGGACATTTGTGTACAGGTTTTTGTATAGATGGACATTTCCACTTATCTGGGATAAGTGCCCAGGAGGGCAACTAAATATATGGTGAGTGTGTTTTAGTTTTTTAGGAAGTGACAGCATATTTGGACCATGTTTTTTAATCCAATTTACCACGTGTGAAGGGGTGAAAGTCCAGATTTCCCACCTGGCCTCCTGTGACACCCCTGGGAGGAGAGGAAGGGCACTTCATTACTGCTTGGATGGATGGGAGTTCCAGGTCCGCACTAAGCCTCTACTAACACCTGTGTGAGAGGGGGAAGGTGCCTCCTTACTGCTTCCCCATGTGACCTCCGATGACAACTTGGTGGTTGGGTTGGAGTGCTCATTACCATTGGAAGGTGGTGGAAGTTCTGGCTTCCCACTTGGAGTTCTCTGACACCAGAGAACAGTGTCAGAAGGGGTGGGGAGACACCTTACTACATCCAGGTGCAAGTAGAACTCTAGGTTCCCCACTTGCCCTTTACTGATAGGAGGAAGGTGGAGCTGTAGTGTTTTCTGTGGTGTTTGGTTGGAGTAGGGTCATTACTACTAGGCTGCCCCTTCCTTAGTCCTTTGGTTAGATAGAGCCAGCTTTGGTTGCTGCTTTTTTTTTTTTTTTTTCTTTTTTTGTCTGTGCCATTGGTCTTTCTGGATTGCTGGCTTTTCCAGCCCCCAGTCCAGGATATATGAAGCAAAATGCAAACTCAGATAACTCACTACTGTGTTTGTCCTCAGATCTTGAGGTCCCTAACTAATCTACCTTTTCTCCACTTTTTCCAGAGCTTTCTTATGTTTGTTTTATATATAATGCCCAGAGTTTTTAGTGGTACTTATCAAGAAGAATAGGGAAAAGTGTATCTACTCCATCTTTGTCCAGAACTGAAAGTCAGACAAAGGGCTTATAAATGGCCATTTTTAAATTTACTTTATTTTATTTTAACTTCTCAATATACATTGTAGTTGATTTTCATGTCCCTTTACCCGTTCTGCTCCCCCCCCATGGCCATTTTTCCTCTAAAACCACAAATATCATGTCACCACTCTTCTTAACCCTCTTGTCATAACACCCAACTGTCCAACCCCTTAATTGACATTTAAGGCTCTTTGCTATCTCATAACACATAACAACAGTCATATCTTCTGCAACTTCCCACCATGCACATGTACTCGCCAGCTATACAGAATTTCTTACACATCATTTCTTCAATGTATCATGCTTTTCATGGTTTGCTTGCACATGCAAGTTCACATGCACTCTGCTGGCCCTACCTTTCTCCTCTTCTCCACTTGGCATGCACCTAGCTATTCTTCAAAGCTAGATTTTATATTACCTACAATGAAGCCCCCAAAACTCTCCTAGTTGCTTGATCCCTTCTCATTGCTACCATAGCAGTGAGAACATATCTCTATAACCTATTTCTTGCTTGAGTTGATCTCTTCTCCCAGAGAATTTGAGGTGGGATTGTCTCTATACATTGAGGTTGGGGATCATGCCTGTCTTATTCATCAAGGTATCCTTAGCACATGACACTGCCTGGCACGTAGTTGGCACTCAAAAAATGTTTATTAAATGAGTAATGAATTAATTGTTACTTTCATATTCTAGAGCAACAAGAAATTGTCCCCAGCTTATGGGACTAGGCTACTTGAGGCTACCTCACTTTTATCAATTACCGTATATTCCTCTTTGTTTTTCCTCTAAATAAAGTGACTTTGGGAAATTATTATAATTTAGTCACTTTCCCATCCTGCTCCTCCCTTCCTAAGGACTGCCTGCTTTCAGGTTGTCCTCATGTATACCTGCTGCCACTACTGGTGTCCTAAGGAGGTTGACCATTTGAGAGCAGGGCTGCCTTGTTGGTTGGCTGATGTTTTCTCCAAAGCTTATTCTTCATGCAGTGATGAACCATCAACCCAGCCTTCAGTAGACCGAAACCCCCTACTTTTGACCAGTTTTATCAAGGCTGGGATTTTTCTTTGCCAAGCATTCCAGAACTTTGGCTTTTATTGTCTGAAACAAAATAGTTTTTGATGCATGGTCACTTTGCTTATCTATCTTTTGACTGTGTTGGCTGAGAGGAATTTAATACTGACTCTTAGTGAGATTTCAGCATCTGATATATTTAAGACAATGATAGCTTCTTTCATTTTTATAACACTTTACTCAACCCATACATACGTTCTTGTCAACCCCAAATTATTCAACATGTGTTATCACAGTGCCTACAATAACTCAGTGAGTTAAGTTGTATACACTTACACACACACACACGCACATGCATGATATTTAGGATTTTTCAGGTCAAACCTATTCTGTTATACCCATTGACTCTTTGTAAGAGCTTTGATCCTTTTACCTCTATATTCAGTCTTCATTTATTATGGCACTGACTTCTCTCGGTGGTAGTCAGTATCTCGTTCTTATACCTAATAAGCTCATGCACACATAATTGCTCCACTTCCCAAGCCAGCTTAATATGGCTAAGCCTTGTTACACTTTTTATATGCATAATTTTTTATTCTTACAGCCATCCTGCAAGGCAGGCATTATTATCCACATTTCACAGACAAGGGGGCTGAGGTTCAGAGAAGTAGTCAGTATCTGAGCCAGACTTAGCTCTGACTCCAAGCCCATGTTGTTTTCATTACACTGTTCTGTCTCTCAATTCAAAGGCCTAATATGAAATTGAATCTTTATAATCATAATTTCTCGTAATATCCCAACTCCTATCTCCTCAATCAAGGGTCTGGGTCTTGAATCTGTTACAAAAAATTATGCTATTTTCTATTTAGTAAGATAGAAGTGGGAGGAGGGGAATGTGTTCAAAGAATGTTTGTGTATGTGATGAAATTTTGGGGTTCTGTTGCCTAGTGGCTTATTCTCATGGCATTTGTTCTCACAGACATCCTCAAACATCCAAGTTCTTTTGTTTCTTTGAAAAAACCAGAGAAGACATTTATTGCTATATCTAAAAGGGCCTAAACAGCTAAATGGCTACCAAAAATGTCCTGTGGGTGGTCAGTGAAACTTGCTAGCGGTAGGCACTGGTATTTAATGGGTAAAAAGGTCATTAACTGCTAGCTCCTTTCTCACAAGTGTCTGATACTAAACCATCGTAAGCAATTTTGACAAATTATAGGGCTATAAGAACTGAGGATCTTTTCCTTAGTGTCTGATTCAGTTGCTCCTCCCTTCCCTCCCTATCTCCTTCAGATACTGCCCCCATGCTGCAGTGTGTGAGAAGGTGGTGTGTGGAGGAGTGCCAAATAACAACAGGAAGGTGAGTCAAGAGCGGAGAGGTTGTGTGGGTGAGTGAAAGGAGTACCTGAGCCATAATATCCCTCTTTCTCACTCTCCCAAGCAGCAGGAAGCAAAGAGATCATCCAGCTTACCTGCAGGAGCAAGTGAGGAAGGGTTCCAACATTGGTACCATCCTGGCCTCTGAACTGGGACACGTGGCTGGAATTCACAGGAAGTAATGGGACAAGGCAAAGACTATTTCAGGACTTGCTCTGCTCCCAGCTACTTGTTGGCACACCATGAATAACAGCCATACTACCATGAGGGCATATTCTTAATGCCTCTTTGAGAGTTCCAGCTCCAGGCAAGCATGGTCTCCTGAGAGGCACAAATGCAGCTTCTCCAGAGGGGCATGAAAAATGACCAATAGTGAGCCATATTCCTTGGCTTCTCTCTATCTGAAATGGAAAGACAGATATTTCCCACTGCTGAAGTCTGGATAGCACCTCTGAAGCTCTGGTGATGTCCACCTACTCCTCCCGTGTAGCATCAAGTTAACTCCAGCTGCTTCCTTGGCTCGTTCATATTCCAATTTTATCCTGCCCTTTAGTCCTCTAGAAACAAGTAGCTGTCTTCCTGGGGATATCAGCTCATTCCTTTAGTTATTCTTCTAGTTTATTTTCTATCCCTTAACCTGGGGTACCTGTGGTTACTGACCTCAAAACTGGTCCATCGTACATCCTGGGACAGCAGATGTCTCCTGGGATTGTCCCAGGCAAACCAGGACATAAAGTCACCCTACCCACATGGATCACGCCCACCTAACTGACTTGTAAGAATTAAATTAATGCACATTCCCTGTACTGGCCAGCTGCTCCTTCCCCTCTCCCCCCAAATTAAGTTAATGTACACCTAGGCACAGTATGTGATATAATTAAGGATTTGACTAAGTGAGCTGCTGTTGTCCACACTCCTCCTTTGGTGTTTCAGCTCTCCGTACTTTACATCATCTGGCTTTCGTTCCTCCTTTTTATCACCTTTCTTCTTTCTTCTCTATTCCTTTACCTCCTGTCCTTGACTTGTTGCTATCTTCATTTCTGCCACTGGACCCATGCCCCTGATTGCTTGGCATTAACAGAGGGTTTTACAACTCTGCTTACCCTCTTTCTGCTTGATTCCAGGGCTGGTACCAGTCAGAGCTATTATTCTGGGTACTCCTGTTTGGTGGAGCTGTTGCTCCACTTCCTTGACCTTGCTCTTAGGGCCTGGGCACTCCTAGGAGTTAGGAGTAGGGCGGGGTTAGGGCTGAAACCCATTTGCACAGCCACATTCCTATTTTATGCTCTAATAAAAACTTTATCCTCCAAGTGAATACTGCACTTTCCATCCCTCTGTAGTTCACCCTTGGGTTCATATACATGCTCTCATAATATCTTCTTTTTATAGGTGGAAATATACCCAGAAATCTTCAGGCTAGAGGCAGTCACTTTCAAGAGCACAGAAGTCCCTTCCTGGTAGCCTCAGACTGGCCCTTCACTGCCACCTGGCTGCTTGCCCCCAGAAGGGAGAGCAAGAGTGATAGCGACACTGTCACTGCGGGGAGTGGGTGGGAAAGCCAGTGTCTGTGGAGGGGGAGTGGTAGGGTATGAGTCTGGAATCTGAGTGGGGCAGGAAGCCCCAGCTGGAGCCTGGGAGGTGTGTTTGGGGCTTCCTGTCCCGCTTCCTGTCCTCCCTGAAAAACCTTCTGAGCTCCCAGGGGTGCCCCGTGTGACGGGGGTACCACTGGGTGTCAGTTCTAGCCCTCCAGCGTGCCCTAGTTTCCCGGTCTGTGCCAGCGCCTCTTCGCGGCGACAGCTGCCGGCAGGCGGGGACTTCACATAGAGCTGACAAGGTCTGGGGTTGCTGCTTTCGGTTCCTCTGTTCCTCGCTTTCCCGGCGGTGGGTAGTGAGTCGGACAGTGCAGGAGTCCCCAGAAACTCAGGGCCAGGAGGCAAAGCACGAGAATACTCAAGTAACTGGCGACCGCCGCCGGGGGATGGCCAGTGGGTTTGCGCTCGGCCCGACCCCGAGGGCGGTCAGGTGCAAAGGGGCGGGGGCTCCCGTCTTCAGGCCCGGGGCCGGGGCGGGCCGGCCGGCGGGGTATTTAAATCCCGCCGACAGCCCGCCAGGGACACGCATCCGGCTCCGCACGCCCTCCTCCGTCCACTCAGCTTCGGGCGCCGGTCGGGCAAGATGCGGTCTCGCTTGGCTCCGGGAGTCTGGTTCCTCCGCGCCTTCTCCAGGGACAGTTGGTGAGCCGGGCTCGGGGAGGGAGGCGCGCCGGCCCGCAGCGGCTCCGTGCCGCCCGGGGGTCCTCGGCAGCGACAACCTGGGAGGTTGATAACACACACGCCCTCCTAAATCCGCATCTCCCGGCTCTGTGCCGCTGGTGAAGTTAGGCTGCCTGCGAGAGTCTCATTTGCCATCCTCCCTCCAAACACGCCCACAGCCGGGGTAACTCGAGAGCGCTTCGCTTTCACATCACTGAGCATCTGGGGGACCTGGGCCTGGGAGGGATGGAATGAAAAGATAGCAACTAGAGTCGTTGAACGTCCCTTCTGTTCTTTAGCCCTTGGGTAACATAGAGGCCAGAACTCAGTGGTCCTGCCAGCTTGCCTTGAGGGAGGGGTTCCAAGCCCTGAGAGACATACGTGGAAAGGGCATCCCCTTAGAGCAGAGCTGGAGCTGCTCCACAGCGGGGCGGCCACCTCAGCAATGTTTCCTCCTGACCACGCGTGGCCCCAGCAGCCCGCATGCTGGGCTGTGTGCGGAGGTTGGAGAGGTTTCAGCCACTCCTCATCAGAGGCTGGAGTTTGGAGCAGTGTGCTTGGTCTGCAAAGTGTTTTTTAATATTATTTTAGTTGCCATCATTTACAAATTATAAAATTTAACAAAAATAGCCAAAAACAGATGATGTGGTGATACCAGACCTAAATTTCCAAATTAAATTAATAGGAGTTGAGGAGTCCCCTTTAGATAGGATGGATGTTTAAAGATGACCAACTTGTCCTGGTTTTAAAACAGAAAGTTTTTCATCACCAACCCTCTCAGTCCTGGGCAAATCAGGACAGTTGGTCACCCTAGGCACTTTCCAATTGGTGACAGTCCTCATTACTTCCTACCTTCTTCACTCATTTAGATTACTTACCTGGTCCTTTCTGAGTCTGGAACTGTTAAAAGGTATTTTTCAGAAAAAGATTAAAATCATGACTCTCGTAAGAATATAAAAATGAATATGTGTTAAAGATTTAATTTACTCATAATGAAGGCGTCAGAAGCTGTTATAATTGGTTCAAAAGAGAATCCAGAGAAGGGGAGAGAGAAATAGTATCTAATGGGGACAGTTTCAGTTTGGGAAGATAAAAAAAGTTCTGGAGATGGATGGTGGTGATGGTTGCACAACAGTGTGAATATACTTAATACCATTGAACTGTAACTTAAAAATGATTAAAATGGTAAATTTTATGTTATTTATATTTTACCACAATTAGAAGAAGAAAGAGAGAGAATCCAAAGAACATACCCATTTATAGATAAGAAATATTGAGGTCACAATGGTTTTCCCACAGGTTGGGAAGGAAGACTACCGAAACTATCATTTATAGACGTGTTTTGCATGACTTATCGGTTACCTACCATTTCAAAGAATCGTAAAATAACTCAAGGTCAATGAAAGGCTACAATCAGATAAGTGAAAGGCAACAATCAGATAACCTGGAGAGGTATCCTCTAGATAATGCATAGGGTTTCCACTGAAACACTGATTTTTTTTTCCTACAGTCTCCCGTTTTGATTAAGAAAAAAAAAAAAAGTCTCCAAGAAAGTTTATTCTTGATCACAAAATAAAGCTGGTATCATAGATCTGATCTGATTACATAGATACAGCAAGAGTGTTAATTCACCGAATAGGCCTTGTTAAGTTTGCAGGAAGTTTTCATAAGGAATCCTAGATTAGACTTTTAAAAGCCTTTAATTATTTATTGTGCTGAGATTAGGAAGCCGAGACAAGAAACTGTCTCCACCAGGTTTTACCTGCTATGCCTATAAATTTGGGGAAATTCCTCTCTTTTCAAGTTCCCCCAAATATCCTAAGGTTCCTGGGCTAACCAGGGAGGGCAGGGAACCCAGTAAGCCAGTTTTCTTGGGAGGGTTTTGTTAGTATTGGCTCCATACAGGGAAACTTAGTTCCTTAAAAGGGACTGGTTATATCTAATTAAATGGGCATCCTTGTCAAGTACAACATTCCAGGTAAAGCCTTGGTTGCATAATCAATTTTTCTAATTATGTACTAGTAAAAAAGAGGACAGATTCTTATCAAACTTACGCACACATTTGTATTGCCATGAAAAGCAAGAAGGCTCAATAACAGTCTCTGAATTCTGAGGAGTCAGGTAGAGAGAATAAGATATGTATAAATGTTTCATTTCAGTTTATAAAAGCAGAGTCTATTAAATTATTACTGGCTACAGATAGACTAAGAAGAAAGAGAAAGGTCTTACTTACATATCCAGGAAAGAGAACACTATAACAACATCAACAGTATTCCAAATATAAATGACAGTCATCTCTTAATAGCTCATTCAGTCCTATATGATTAATTCTGTTCCACTGGATCTGGGGCTAGTAATCTTAAAACCCCTGCTTTAGTATGCTTCTTGACTACAGAGTTCTGGAACTCCTGACTCAGTCCACTGGCATGTTCTTAAAGTTATCTAAGTAGTACCATCGGAAGCCTGTATTCAAGAGTAAGTACTCAGCACAGTGCTGTCCTGAGACAGTTCTTGTTTAAAAGGTAAAAACCTGGGCCTACAGCTGATTGCTGAACCTTTAGAAAGCATCAGAGAAAAACAAAAACTATATGTAGGTGGCAGAAACTTAAGAAGTGCTGGTTAACTTACAATTTTCAAAAGTGAACAATCTGATGAGAATTCATGACAAGAATAATGCAACCAAAGGAAATTTGGTTGTTCCTTTGGTATGCAAAACAAGAAGAAGCCAATCCAAACAAAAAACAATCTAGACCATGTCTAAAAACGTAATAAGGCTAATTTCAAAGAAGACGGTGGACATTACATCAATTTATAAAAATGGATGAACATAATTTTCACAGAAGGAAAAATCTTAAGATATAACGTATAAAAATCCTGACATATAATTTATATAATATACCAAGAATATACCAAGAATATGAGCTAAAGAGATCCAATAAATCTGCAGCAAGTCCTAAACAACTGTATTTTAACAAAACTCCATAGGAAAGTCTAATGTACATTCCCAGTTGAAAACCAATAGTCTGGAAGATGCTAGATTCAAATTAAAGAAGTAAAGTTGCAGCCCAGGTAATGGTTCAAATCATAACTGAGATCATGACTAGTAACACTATACTTTGTCATTAGGCAAATTACCGCCAGATGCTAATAAATAGAATCAGATCATGGACTGAAAAGGCATTGAGAAATGTGTGGAACTTCTCATACATCATATAAGTTATGAAATATCTATATAAATAATAAGATTTTACTTATATAAATTTAACCTAGAGAAGGTTGAGTATCCATTCTGATTTGACCATTATTCCCATATAATTGATCAATAATAATATATCAAATAAACCTAATTATTTCTAGCACCTCACAAATATTTGTGATTTTGCTAGGGGCCCTCTTTTTGAAAATAATATGAGTAAACTAATCGAAACTAAGACAGCTGTTGCAAAATTTTAGCACACAATTGCTTCTTTTCAGACTCATTATTTGTACATACTGTAATAATCCAAGGCAAATCAAATTCCCTTTCCACAAACTTCTACAAATTTATCCACTCAGGTTTTGTCCTGTACTGCCCTCCTTCTTATTCCAGAACAACCAGTCATTTTACTTTAGGATATAACTGCTCTGTTTTTTCCCCTTAATAAAAACACATCTCATTACTGTGTATACAAGGTTGTACCTCTCTGACACTATTGTTCCTAGTAGAGTCTCATTAGTGTATGTTAATTATATACTTTAACCACAGTAATATATTTTTTCAGAGAAAATGGGGGGCAGAGAGGGTGGGACATTGTAAACAATCTGTCACACACGTGCATTTTGAAGAGCTCAGGAGTGCACATAACACCACAACTTTCTACAGCCACACACATCATCTGCACACTTTTTGAAGTGTGAATTCAACTACTATGTTCTCCAGCATCTCTGACACTTAAGACAGACCTAGATTGAAATCCCTTCACCACTGTGTAACACTTTGAGTAGTTAATTTTGCTGAGCCTCAGTTTCCTCTTCGGTAGAAGTCAGGTGAGTTCTTGATGATAAATATGGTAATATATGTCAACATTTCTTGACCTCCCTTGGCTGATGGAGGGTACTCAGTAGGAGTTCTTTTCCTTCCTGATGAGTATAGGTTTGGATTCCTATCAAACACTAAACGTAATGTAGTTCTGCTACAGCTACATTACTACACTGAACTTAAAGGCCTGCACAGACAATTAAGACATGGTCCTACCTTCTCGGAACTAAGGATCAAGCTGGAGAGAGGGTGTGTACGCATAAGTCAGCAATTTCAGAAGGCACTGCCCTGTGTCTTGGGTGCCAAAGGGTACGTTTCATATGGACCATGTTGTTCAGAAGACTAGTATAGAGGTCAGCTTTTTTCAAAATTACCTCTTTGAGTGTGTCTAACACGTACAAGTGTTAGCAATTATATGTGCAAATTGCATGCATAGGAAGTATGCAATAAATGGTAGCTCTTAATATTTTTATTAGTGATGATTTTATCATTATAGATACATGTTAAACCGATTCACCTTTCCTGCGTTAAACAAAATATAGGCTGGGGTAGAGGCAAACACAATAAAGACTGTAGTCTGAAATAAATTAGAAATGAACTCTGTCAAATTTACTGCTTTCACATGTCCCCAAGGACAGCATTTAAGCAGAAGTGAAGAAAATGGAGTAGGAAGCTGGAGGTGGATTGGCCCTGGGCTTTGGACTCCTTATCTATAAAATGGGGATAATAGTAATACCTACTTCATAAGATTGTTGTGAGGCTTAAAAGTACTACGTGTAAAGTACTTAGATCAGTGCTGGGCTCACACTAAGCACTGAGTAAACATTAATTATTAACTATTATTCTACCTGCTTTTCCTGCTACTTCGTGTCAGTCATTGTTAATTTGTAATTTTTATAGAACTGCAAGGTAAATGTTAGTTTCCCCATCGAACATCTGGGTATAATGAGGCACAGAGAATCTTAAGTCCCAGTGCTTCTTGATTTACAATAGGGTTATGAGCCCAAAAATTCTTAAGTCAAACCATCGTAAGTCAGGGACCATCTGCATTTAAAACACTTAGTGCAGTGCCTAGCATACTTGCTATTTGCTAGATGCTGGTAAATGTCTGTGGAGGGAGGGATTCATCCCCATTAGAAGGAGAAGGTAGCCTACGACTTGGTGAATCTGGAGGTATTCTGGACAGAGGCCATGGAGCCAGCAAAGGCATGGAAGTGAACACAGAGCCAGTCTACAGGCTGGTAACATGTAGCTCCAGCTGGCAGGGGTGTAGACTGCCAAGGGAGCAGCCCCTGGAGATGAGGCTGGGAGGCAGGTGGCACCAGGTGTGCAGAGGCAGCTACATCCAACCAAAAGTCAGGGACTCTGAGGAGTTCCTATCCAGGAATGTGTTATGGCTCCTCTTTCTCCTGTCAGACCCTCTCTGTCAAGATGGGTGTGGATAGCTTGTTCAAGACACTTCAGAACCACAGAGCGCCCGGAGGCTGCCTAGGTCTGGGCCTGGCTGGTTTGCTGCCTTCTGTGCCAGCGTCTGTGTGGGAAAGTCTGGGGGCAGCAGGCAACATGGGCATCTTTCCAGAGAGATGACTGTGGCTGGTACTATGGGGCTGGGCCCATTTCCTGGGGCCCTGTGAGGGGGAACAGCTCAGGACGTGGAGAAGAGAAGCTTGTGGGAGGAGGCACCAGGGTGACAGCAGCTGGATGAGCAGGAATGGGTGGGGGTGGGGGTGGATTGGACAGGCAGGTGAAGCCGGAGCTGTAGACTCCCACACAACTGTTTTCTCCATACCCTGATCTTGCCATGTGAGCTGGAAAGGCCAAGGCTGAACTGGTGGCTGTGGCTACAATGAATGGTTCTGCCCTGTGGAGGTAGCTAAGTGCTTACACTGCCAGATCCTGGCACCCACCCTTAGGAAGCCACAGGAGAAAGACACTCAAATACAACCGAGAACCTGCTGTGTGCCAAGTACTTTCACATCCATTGTATCTCATCTAATCCTTGTTAACCATCTGTGCAGGAGTTTATCTTATTTAAAAGAAGATCAAACTGAGGCTTAGAGAGGTTAAACAACTTGCCCAAGGTCACAGTAAATGGAAGAACCAGAAATTAAGACTCAGCCTCATTCAGTCTAAGTCTGATGTCCCTTGCCCTCAGGGGCCCCGTTCAGAGCAGGGGCCCTGGATGCTGTCTACATAGCTTTCTCTTATTTCCCTGATTGCTGCCAAAAGGTGCTTGATAGGGGCAGCAGAAAGAGCTGTGTAAAATGAGTTGTGATAGGAAGAGGCTGCTCTGAAAAAGAATGAGGATCTTGGAGGAGATCCTGGAGGCTAAGCCATTATCCCTACTCCTGCCCCCAGCAGAGCATGTGACCCTGCCCCCTCGTGATTGCCGACTTTCCCCCAGCTGCTTTCTTCACTTCCTCCTCCACTCTGCAGTTTCTTTCCTCTTTCCTCCTTACAAAGAGTGAACTGGGGTGCACCTCACTGGCTTTGGGAAGGCCCTCTGACTCAGGCCCCATGGACTGGTCTAAAGGCAGCAAGTGTTTTGGAATAGTCTGTATGGTTGGCCGAGGACTTATTTCTTCCAATGAAGCTGTACCAATTGAGCGCTGAGGTCGGAGTTGAGCAGTCCCAAAGTAACAAGAGAATTGAAGACAGACACCACGGGTAGAGTCCCCGAAGCCCAAGACTTCCCCTGTCTGATTGTTACTAAGTTGGTGTGTGGGAGAGCAGACGGTTTACTGCTCTCCTTTTGGCCTCTGGCTCACGCCTTGTCCCCTGGGTCCTGTGCTCAGGGGGAGTGGGGGAGGCATGGGGCTAGGCCTCCAGAGAATCCTGAAAGGAAGGCCAGCGTCTCGCTCCCGGGCAGGACCACAGCTCTGCCGCTGTCAGCATGTTTCCATCTGTGCATTCTATACAACCTTTCTTCAGAAGAGAGACCGACTGAATACCTGCTGGCCACCTCTTCTAAGCCTCACCAACTCAGTCTTCCAGAGTTAGTCCAGCTGCCCGAATGGAACCTCAAACTGTAGCTTAAAGCCACATCTTTTCATTCTGTCTGAGCATTCTGGGTTCCCCTACTCAGCTTTCTACTCAAAGCAAAACAACCTATTCTATATTTTCTCCTTTCCTAAAAAAGATCATCATCTTAGCCACTAATCTCTTCTGAAAAGTCTTGAGTTCCTTGTGGCTACTAGCCAATGGCTCCCTTCCTTGGGACAGATCTTGGGATCGAGCCCTGATCAACTCAATCTCTCTAAGCAAGCTCCCGAATCTCAGCTAGAGGAAGGTGTCAAGTAGAGGAGAGTCCTTGGGCTGGCTCCCTGCCCCAAGACAGCTTTGTGCCCTCAGTCCTCAGAGGTCCTCCCAGACATGGCCTGTCCCTGTCCTGTCTTATATGCTGAAGGCCTGGCTCAGGACTCTGCCCCTGCAGTTATCTGTTCCTGGCTGGCCTTTTCCTACTAGGACACCACCCAGTGTCAGTATGGGACTTAGCCCTGGCCTGGCTCTTATCGTGCCCTCAATCCTTTTCAGATCTGCCAAGTCTCAGCACAGGCACATCCAAGAACAGGCTACCAGGTCTGCTTTCTCAGGACAAGTGCCAGGGTCACCTGCAGCCACAGCCAGCCCAGCCTGGGACTGCGGGATGACTAGGTAGCCACCTGGGAAAGGGGCCCGTTTCTACCATCTCCTGAGGTCAGCATCCCTCTGCTGTGCCATCTCTTGCTGCCGTTTTGTTGTAGTGGTGGTGGTAGTAGGTCCTTTGGGGTTTCCTGGGACTGCGGGATGACTAGGTAGCCACCTGGGAAAGGGGCCCGTTTCTACCATCTCCTGATGTCAGCATCCCTCTGCTGTGCCATCTCTTGCTGCCGTTTTGTTGTAGTGGTGGTGGTAGTAGGTCCTTTGGGGTTTTTTCTTGGCTGGTTTTTGTCTGATGCCGCTTTGGGACATACTGTTCTTGTTCCTGCCCCAGAAGCATTCCTACTGCGAAGCCTTAACAGTACCAATAAAGATATTACTGTGCTCCTTTGAAAGACTAAGTTAGACCGTCAGCTAATAGTTAAGACATAGCTCGTCCACCTTTCTATCTGACTTGGTTATTCAGTAACCAGTATCAGGTTGGGGGAGGTGGGACTCTAGGAAGTGCTACCTCTTGCTAACAAAGACTTAGAGGGTCATGGGGCAGCCAGCCCCACCTGGAGCAGTTGGGGCCTTGCCCCACATGTCCTTTGCTCCTTGGTCTGCTCGCCCAGCCTGGGCCTCCATCTCTCCCCCCACAGCCATCCTGGGGCTGGCCAGGCAGGGCCTGCTGTGCACATGTGTCCCCTGCTCCCCTATTGGGGCCTCTTGATTCATGAGGGAAGGGCTTGTGAAAAGAGAAGTGAAACCGGTGGGTTCTTCACGCTGCAGGAGCACATCAGATCTTTCCTGTGAGTTCCTGTAAGTTTGGCACCCTTGGCCTCAGCCTAGCCTAGCCCTTAACATGACCAATGTCATCAGTCCCCTTTGAACTATGGCACCTTGGTCTTTTCCTCAGAATACCTGACAAAGTGGAATGGAAAGAGCACCGGACTAAGAGGCGGACCAGCTCCGAGTGTGCTGCGCCCAGCTGGCAAGTGACTTTGAGCTCGTTCCTCCATCCCCTGGAGTCCAGGCAGGAGGTCCCAGAGGGGGCCAGTGCCAGGCCTGGCATCACACAGCACATTACCCCCAGGACTCTGCTGCTGACTTGGATGTCAGGTTCTCTATTGGGGGTTGGTGTCAGAGCTGGAGAAGAGGGCAGGGCTGAAATCTGGCAGGTCAGGATGCCAGTGTGGACCTCTACAGATTCTCCAGCCTGCCCTGAGGAGCTCATAGGGGTCACTGGAATCTGCTCTGTACCATTGCAGGCTCCCCTTAGGCTCCCAAACCCCCAGGAAAGGTCGGGCACTAGTAGCTTCAGAGGATCTTTGTGTCCATCTAGACCCAGGCAGGTACGGTGGAGAGGAGAGGCCATGCTGGTATCCACATCTCTTACCTCCCAGGTGAATCCAGGGCCTGGGACCTCCACTACCCGGAGAACTTTGGTGTCAGCCCCCGACCCCATTCGGCTCCCCCAACAGAGCAGCACAGGCTGCCTCAGCCCCTCCAGCTCTTCTTCTCATCTGAAAATCCGAAACAATACTAGTCACTTTTAAGTACACACTGGGTGTCAGGAATGACATAAGACGTTATATACATCATCTCACTAAACTGTCAGTAGTTCTATGAGAAAGGTTATAAACTCGGCTTTTCAGATGAGCAAACAGATTTAAAAAATAAAAGCAGCCTTTGACTGATTCCTAAGTCTTTGCTGTTTCCTCCTATAGAGCTTAACTCCTTGAAATATACCAACCACTTAGAGTCCCCCATGATGCTACCACATGCCAGGAGTGGCTGGCAGGATGGATAAGGCACAGGGAACTGGCCCTGCCCTTCAGGCTTCCCCCCAAAATGAACAGGCTGGAGCCCTGGGCCTTAACCTGACTTAGCCTGGATGGTGCCCAAAGCAGCCCGACCTAGGAGATCTCGGCCCCCTTCGCCGGCTCCCATCACCCTCAAGAGACAGCCTGAACTCCACGGTGGGGCACCTGAGGCCCTGCGTGTCCCGGCCCCTGCCTCCTTCCCAGTCCCCCTCCTTCTGTACTGGGCTCAGTCCCACTTTCCAGATATCTCGAAGGAGGCGGAGTTCCCCAAACAGGCAGTGCTATTTCATACCTCTGTGCTTTTGCACACACTGTTCCTGCTCCCTGGCACATCCCCTCACCCCCACCCAGGTCGGCCCTGCCACCTCCTGCTTGTTTTTGAAGATGCAACTGAAGCCTCACCTCCAGCAATCCTTCCCAGACACTGCTTCCATCCCGCTGGGCTCGGTATCCCTCACTTGTGCTTTCTTGCCACAAGGACGCCCTCTTTTATAGCACTGTTGCACCAATACTAACTGTCCACTTCCCCGCTGACCTGTGAGCTCCAGGAGGGCAGAGGTCCTTCTGAGGACTTCTCTCGCTATTGCTGGCTTCTCAGCACGGTGACTGGCACGTAGTGGGCACCTGGTGGGCGGGACAGCAGTCTGGCTTCTGCCAAAGGGAGTCGGGACATTAGAAATAGGCATGAGTGTTTCTGCCCTTCTGGCACAGCTCCTTCCAGCCAGGGTTGGGAGGGACAAGACTCCAGATGAAAGAGGCATGGAGCAGATAAGGAAGTACACCTGGGACCTCAGGCAGGAGAAAGACAGGGAAGGGTGGGCAGGTCCTGCACTTGGCGTTCAAGCAATGTGTGGGTGGGGAGTGGGGGTGGGAGGGAAGTGTTGCTGGCAGCTGGGTGTCTCTTTGAGCCCCTCATTGGCACTGATAAGCTCCTGAGAGGGCTCAGCAGTTCTGCTGAGGCGAAGCCTGGCTTCCCAGTCAATATCAGGCTCCGTAGCTGGCATCAGCCTCACTGTCATGGAAGAACAGTCATAGGGGCCCTAGTGGGGCATCGGGTCTCTGAGGATCTTTCAGACTCAGAGAGGATCTGATTCATCACCATAGCGGATGGCCACACATCCTGGCAAGGGCCCTGGCATATCCATGTGGTCAGCCAAGGCTGGCTCAGCTGAGCTTCTGACCTTGTTAAAGATGGTACCACCAGGGACCTACGGACTAGGGTGAGAGAAATCCTGTGCTCACTTACCTTGTGAGATAGACGGAGTTGATGCTGTCATCTACGTTGCAGCTGATGAAGAGACCAGAGGCAAAAAGGCTTAGGAACTTGTGTGAGGTGACCCAGAAATTAGTGAGAGGCTTCACTCAAAGCTTTCTGCTTTTGCCCTGAACTACAGCCCTACAGATAACACCAACCCAGCGCTTTTGCCCTGAACTACAGCCCTACAGATAACACCAGCCCTGCAGGGCACTGGGTTGGTGTTATCTGTAGGGCTGTAGTTTTTTGTCTATTGCTCTTTGCAGAAGGCCAGCTGAGCATGCTCTCCAAATTCAGAGAATTTTCCTCAGATTCCAGAAGTACCCGCACTAGTCCTGAGCTATACGGCAATTGGTGGAACCCGGAAAACACAGCTGCTACCAACCTTGCCCATGTCAGTCACCATATAGGACTCAGTCCCTAGAGGACTTCTGTGATCCACCCATGAGCCTTCAGGAAGTGGTGCCACAGAGGCTGGGTCACAGAGCAGTGCAGAATGCAGAGTACGTAGTTAGGACTTCACTCTTGATGGAACGGAAAGGCACTGACATTTTTTAAGGAAAGTAATAGGGAGGCATGTGTAACTCTTCTCTTAAGAAGATTAACTGGAGCAATGGAGAGCGTGGAGACAGAGACCCAGGCAGGAAGCTCAAGTCCAGGGGTGGAGTGAGAGGGGGCCTCGTAGCCCAATCCAAATTCAGGCTTTGCTGAAGTACCCCCTTTATTTCACAAGTACTACCCTGCATTGCATCATGACCCGTCTTTGGGAAGAGAGTTTGGGGTTCGGAAGCAGATTCCTAGAGGGCAGCAGGAGCCAGGGATCGGAAGGGCTTTGGGGCCCCTCCTACCTTTTCCCTCATGCCCGGCCCTTTCTCCTGGACTGGGGGTTCATTCTGAAGTCATTTTCTGTGTACTTCCTGTGCCGGCAGCTGACCCAGCTCAGCTGACGCCTGCTGAGGAAGCCGACAGTGACTCAGGAGGGCACTGAAGGCCCTTCTCCAGGCCCTCAGAAGAGGGGAAGGGGCTGCATGCAGTGGAAACTTTGAGTGGTGCATGACTCGACTGTTCTTTCCACCCCAGAGCAGTGCATGAGACGGGACCTGGGGGGTGGGAGCGGCACATGTGATATGTGAGCCACAGCTGGAAAGAATGAGCTTTCTGTCCTGTAGAATGGACCAGTCTGGGACTAGAAAGAGAACTTGGTTCTGTCACCAGCCGTCTCACTGTTGATTCCCTTCCAACTAGGGTCTGGGCTGAAGCAGACACTGTCTGCTGTGTCCTAAGCTTAAGGGGAGTATTGACCTCACTTTAAAGACAGACCGTTCTCCCTCTTCAGCCTCCACTCACCCCGCCCCGTTGTTTCTGACACTTTAAAAGCGGTTCTAGGGCCGGCCCGTGGCTCACTCGGGTGAGTGTGGTTCTGATAACGCCAAGGCCACGGGTTCGGATCCCACATAGGGATGGCCGGTTCGCTCACTGGGAGAGCCTGGTGCTGACACCACCAAGTCAAGGGTTAAGATCCCCTTACCGGTCATCTTTTAAAAAAATAAATAAATAAAAAATAAAAGCGGTTCTAACTCCTTGGCCCATCTCTGTCACACACGCACATGCGCAGAGGCACCCTTGCCTTAGTGAGGCCAGAGAACAGCAAAGGGGATGAAGGTGGCCAGAGCAGGAGAGGTGCTTTCCCAAAGGTTACTGGTGCTGAGCCTCAGGAATTGGGACCAAGGCAATGGGTCCCTTTGAGCCCCCTGGCCTCTGGGAATTTGCTCCTAGCCTCCCCTTGGCCTCTGCCCTGAGGAGCTTGTGTCTGGAAGGGGAGCCTGAAGGTGAAGAATTGGTGCCAAGGCCCTGGGGCTGCCAGAGTGGGCATGGGTGGGAAAGTGGCGAGAACTTCCAGCTGGGGCCGGACATCCTGCTGACCCAGATGCCCATTTTCTCCGGCAGGTTCCGAGGCTCCGTTCTGCTGATGACCTTCCTCATTTATACCTGCTATCACATGTCCAGGAAGCCCATCAGTGTCGTCAAGGTGAGGCTGGGCTGGCCCTAACGAAGAATGCAGGACATGCTGCCCCAGCAGAAACACATTTGAGAAGAATGGTCTGGACCTCTGTCCACAGCCACCTGTAGTCCCTTACCATGGTCACCAACACTGCTCCTTCACTCTGGCAGACAGCCACTTTTAGTAGCTCTTTCTTCCAGGAGGGTTTCCCTAGGCTCTCCTTTTGAGTTTATTCACCAAGACAGCAGTGTCGGGAGTGTGGGTGAAATAAGAGGGCAGGGACCTTACTGTCTGGTTCTGCTCAGGGTCTGACGTGGGCACTTTTCCTGGCAGTCAGCTGCTGCTGACTGGAGGAGGTGCCAGCAGGAAGGAACGTGGAATCCGGTGGGGAGCAGTGGTGCTGGGAAGGTTGGAGTGGGAGGTTGCTTGCTCCCCTTTGGGCTGAGTGAGCTGACCTCTGACCTGTGCATCCTATTGCCCCTCCAGAACCGTCTGCACCAGAACTGCTCAGAGATCATCATACCCATCAATGACACCCATAGTCTCAATGACACCACATGGTGCAGCTGGAGTCCATTTGGTAAGAGCAGGGCAGATTGCTCTTCTCCACTCCCCGTTCCCTCGTCCTCAAGAGGGGTTGTCCAGAGCCAGAAAGGGCTTCCTGCAGGTGCAGCCCAGCAGCCAGCTCTCTGTCTCTCCCATCTGCTTTCAGACAAGGACAACTACAGTGAGTTACTGGGGGGTGTGGACGATGCCTTCCTCGTGGCCTATGCCATCGGCATGTTTATCAGGTAATGACAGAGGCAGAGCCTGTGACCATCCAGAGGAGGGCGCTTCCGAGCTGCTGCCTCTGCTTAGCTAACCTGGGGAAAGCTGATGGCCCCCCAGGTGGGAATTATAACAAGACTTCTGCACGCACACTAAGCTCACGACCTTCCTCCTTTCCTTACCACGCTTGCCCAGACTGCCCCCTCGCCTGGTAGATTCCCAGTGTTAGTAACTCTTTTTCCTGGAAAACTCAGTGTTGGTGGGCGCAGATGGAATATGGTTTGTCCTGGACTGGGATCCTTCCAGGATGACCCTGGATACAGAGATGGCCAGGAAACCCCATCCTGTGCTGCGTCTAAACCAGCACAGTCAGCATGGTTTTTACATAGCAAGTGTGGTGCTCATTGCCAGGAATCAAAACTTGATAAGGCAAGGTACTGCCTTCAGAGAGCTCACAGCCTAGCAGGGATGACCAATATCTTAGCAGCTAATGACAAAACTGTGAGGTGGCTCTATGATAGGGGTGGCCACCAGGTGCTCTGGGAGTTCAGACAGTCACTTAGTCCAGGCTGGGATTGATGAAGAGGGTCTGGGGAGGCTTCTGGGATGAGACGGTACTTAGAGTGATAAAGAGGTCTTGGGGGGGGCAGTGGAGAAAGGGATCCAGGCAGAAGGAATAGCACACGCAAAGTAAGGCGATGTGGAACAGCGCGATCCCTGGCAGGAGCTGTTGGCAGGTTTGCCAGTGTGTGCACTCAGAGGGAGGAGCAAGGGACAGGGCTGGAGGATGAAGTCACTTGCAGAGGGCCCCAGGGCCAGGCTGTGGGCATAAGCCAGTCACTCAAGGGTTTTCCCTACAGTATCATGTTCAGATTTACATTTTGGATAGATCACTCTGAGAGCGATGCTGAGGTAGATTTGAGCGAGTGAGGACTGGTTCTGCTAAGGGACAGATATGACAACAGCCCAAGAGGAGAAGAGCTTGAGTGACAACAGTGGTGACAAAGGTGAAAAAGGGTCAAAGTATGGAAGAGGTGGAATGGGTGGGTCTCAGAGATGGAATGTGGGGGCTGGGGGACAGAAGACGGAGGTAGTTCCCTGGCCTGCCTTGATTGGCCAGGTGCATGGTGGTGCCATTCACTCAGCTGAGGGGCAATCAGAGATGGAATGTGGGGGCTGGGGGACAGAAGACGGAGGTAGTTCCCTGGCCTGCCTTGAGTGGCCAGGTGCATGGTGGTGCCATTCACTCAGCTGAGGGGCAGTTCCATTCTGAGTGAAGACAAAAAGATGCCTATAAAACTGTTTTTTTTTTTTTTTTTCTCGAACTGCCTCTAGCACAAAGAAGGTTGCTTTTGAGCAGGGTCTCTCACCCTTGGCTCTATTGACCTCCTGGGCTGTTAAGTTCTTGTGTTGGGGACTGCCCCCACATTGTAGGATGTTAGCAGCAATCCCAGTCAGTGTCTAGTTACTGGATGCTAGTAGCACACCCTGAGTTGTTACAATCCACAGACCATGGCTTTAGAGCGAGAGAGCGGGGCAGACAGGGAGAGAGGGGGCAGGGGCCTGCGCCCTCAGTGTGGTGACAGCTCCCGGCTGTGCTTGCTCGGGAGCTGGGCATGGGGCATAGGACCCCAGGCCTTGCTGTCTTCTGCTTGTCACTAGCCAAGGCCTCCCCCTCCTCCCTGACTTGTGTCTTTGGGGCTTTGAAAGTCTCGGTCATCGGCTCCTCATGGAGGCCACAGGCAGCCAGCTTTCCAAGCCTGGCCGGGACACTGGCAGTACGCATCTCTTTTGACTTTTTCTACCCTTCTCCCCTTTCCTTCCCCACCTCCCACCTTCCCCTCCAGGCGGGGGCTCATCATGGGCGTCTGGAATTCCCACACATCCGTGGGCAACATCCTGGGCTCCTTGATCGCAGGCGTCTGGGTGAACGGGCACTGGGGCCTGTCCTTTATTGTGCCCGGGGCCATCACTGCTGCGATGGGCATCATCACCTTCCTCTTCCTCATCGAATGTGAGTGGACCCTTCTGTCCCCACACACTCCATATGTGAGCCTCGCAGTTCTCTCTTTCTGGGAAAAGGCAGCTGGATGTACTGGAAAGATCACTGGCCATGGACTTGGAGGACCAGCTGTGTGTGACTTTGGACAAATAAACTCTCAGAGCCTCAGTTTTCTCATTTGCAAAATAATAATATCCACTTCATAGGATTTCCGCAGGTTTAAATGAGATGGTATAGTTAAAATGCCTGGCCTCACACTAGGTGCTCAGTTAGTCTGAGAGGCATGCACGGCAGAGGTGGAGAGAAGGGACTTCTCACAGTGAACAGTCTCTTACACTGGCACAGACAGCTGTGGCCTTCCCCATGCTCTGACAGCCTTGTGGGTTAGCAAGGCCAGGCATTATAGCCACTCTGTGAGTAAGAGAACTAAAGTCCAAGAGGCAGTAGTGACACAGCTGGTTGTCAGGAGAGCCAGGCCCCAAACCTGGTCTACTTTGATCCGGATTCCTGCTGCCTCATGCTGGGACACGCACTGGCCACCCTGAGAGTTGGGGTGGGGCTGGACCCCTGGACCGGCTTAGATCCAGGGCAAGGTGAGGGCCTGGTCTGTCAGGAAGCTTCTTAAAAAGTTTCTTTTTTCAGACCCAGAAGATGTGGACTGCAGCCCTCCCCAGCACAATGTGAGTGTGAGCGCTCCCAGCCCTACACCTGCCTCCCACTCCACCCAGAGGGGCTAGGGAGCTGGAGGGGAGGCTGACCCAGAAGATGTGGACTGCAGCCCTCCCCAGCACAATGTGAGTGTGAGCGCTCCCAGCCCCACACCTGCCTCCCACTCCACCCAGAGGGGCTAGGGAGCTGGAGGGGAGGCCTGTGGGCCACAGCTACTTCTTCACAGACCTACAAACACTGGGCCCTTGGGTTGGCTCTCCCCCAGTGCCATGAGCCTGGCAGGAGGTTGGTCCAACCCAGGAGAGAGACATGTACCTCTTCCTGCCTGGGAGTCCCGTGTCTCTCCTCTGGGCCATCCCTCCAGCTGGGAGGAGGTGGTGCATGGATGTGCCCACAGCAAGGGCTCCTCTCTTCTGCTCAGAATGGGCCAGATGACGACCAGGACAACTCTGAGGACACTGGGATTGGTCCCTACTCTAACAGGGAGAACAGCCTTGAGACTACACCCAGATGTTCCAAGGAGCCATGCGCCGAGCCCACTGCCATCAGCTTCCTTGGGGCGCTCAAGATCCCAGTGAGAAGTTTATGGAATGGAGGGAGGAGAGGGGCTCTCTAGATTTTTCTGTTGGATATGAGGAGATGCAGTGTTTGGGGTGATCTATGGTTTCCAGGATTTCTTTACAGGAGATGTAGGGTGGGTGGCCTGCTTGGGGAGGTGGTATGGGAGCTTCGTCTTGAAACAACAGTGAACAGCAGGCACGTTGCTTTTATTGGAACTGGATGTGTACTTGCGGTTGCTTTGTGTGGAGGTGGTGGAAAGTACTGGAGAGGTGCTAGGCCACCCCTTGGGGCCGCCACTGGACCAAGGCTCCCTTGGGCCCCTTTCCATGTGCCTCTGTTACGCTCCCCAGGGTGTGATCGAGTTCTCCTTGTGTCTGCTCTTCGCCAAGCTGGTCAGTTACACCTTCCTCTACTGGCTGCCCCTCTACATCGCCAACGTGGGTGAGTACAAGGAGTGAAGAGGCGAGAGGGAATGGCTCCGAGGAGGCCAAGGCCATCTCTGGTGGGACAGGAGGCCCATCGAGGTGATGCATGTGATTCCAGCACACAGGCAGGATTTCTGCTGAACCTCTCCTAGGGTGAAAGGAGATTTATTTAGTTATTTATTGAAATGGAAGCTAAACCCTGTACACTACCCCTAGACCCTGACTCCAGCCACCTTCCCTCCCTTGGAACTGAGTCGGGGATCAGGGACCCACCTCTGCTCTGCAATCCTCCCCACCTTCTTCTCCAGCCTTTAAAGGGGAGAACCCCCTCCAGGCTGCTTGGCTCTGAGGTGGTGGGGTTGGGAAGTGCTAGAGAAGGTCTGCCTTTTGACCACCTCCCCCAGCCTGAGCGAGAGGGCCTTGCGGGCTCCCCCGCTCCTTGTAGCCTGGAGGTGAACATGGTGCTCTTCTCTCAAGGGGACTTCACAGACTCGATGCCTTTGTGCCTGGGTGTGCAGGGCTGCACTGGGGCTCCTGCCCCATCTCATGTATCTACTCTCTCCAGCCTCTCTCCCTGCCCCACCCAAGGATGTACAGATGAGGGGAGGTCACATTCATGGTGGTAAAAGTATGTTTCCTGTCCACCTCGTCTCAGTTTCTACTTTTCCATAGGTGGGGTTCTCAACCAAGGAGCAGCCCGCTTTACCTTCCCCCGCCTCGGGAGCCTCAAAACCCAACCAGGGCAAAGGGCCTCTCACCCAGCACAGCTTCCCTCCCCGCAGCCCTGGCCACACACGGTGCCTGCTCTGAACGGGAGATGGAATCAGTCATGGCCACATCTCCAGCAGGCGCTTGCTCTGCAGCTCTAGCCAGGAGCCTCTCTCTGTGATAGTGGCGGTGCTAGGGTGGTTTCCAGGACACTGTGATTGTTTTATGGTATTGGTGCTGACTTCAAGTGTTAGTCAGCCTGGAGGGTGGGGCTAAAATTCAAGCTTCTGGATGTTCCTTTTTCTAAATCCAGATCCAAGGCCTGTGACCCGAGGTCCCTATTCTCCTGTAAGTCTCCTTCCTGCCTCTGTTTATCAGCAGAGGCCTGAGGAGGGTGGGAGTAGCTCCTGGTGGGGGCAGCTGCTGGGGCAGGATGGAGCAGAAGGTGGCTGGCTGGGCCGAGGGCTGAGCTCAGTGAGAGCATGTTTGTGGAAAGATGGCCCACAGCACCAGATCCCAGGGCCTGCAGGAGAGGGGCTGTTCTGAGAGGTCAAGGTCATTCTGCAGAGGAGGTGAGCCAGGGGCCAGACGGGGTGTCTGTCCCAAACTACAGTGGATTCACTATGTGACCCTGGCCAATCACTGCCTGTGGCCCTCAGCTCCTTCCTCTGGAGAGGCAGCAGCAGGACTGGGTCAGTGCCCTGCAGGGGTTCTTCTGGCAGTGGCCCTCCAGTATGTTTGTCCTGAGCCCCCAGGTCTGACCACGTACTTGTGTTTTCCACAGCTCACTTTACTTCCAAGGAGGCTGGAGACCTGTCTACGCTCTTTGATGTTGGTGGCATCATAGGTGAGGCCCTGCCCTGCTCTGCCAGTAGGGTGCCTTTCCCTCTGGTTTGTTCCCAATTCTGCTCCTGCCCACCTGGGTGGGCCTAAGAAGATGGCCCTCGTGTTTGGTCTTCTTGCAGTGATGGGGCCAGAGGAGGGCTGCAGAGGGAGAAGCTCTGCTGGTTCTTGATGCCAGCCCCAGGCCAGCGCTGGACAGGGTGACGGGGCAGCTCTGGGTGCAAGGCGAGGGGTGGCTTGGGCCCACGGGGGTGGCAGTATGTGAGTGAGTGTGTGTTTCAGGCGGCATCACGGCAGGGCTCATCTCTGACTACACCAATGGCAGGGCCACCACTTGCTGTATCATGCTGATCCTGGCTGCCCCCATGGTATGTATGACCTCAAGGGCAAAGCACGTGCCTGTGAGCAGGCGCCTGTGTGGGCTCTGAGCTGCGCGCCCGTCTGTGCATCTACACATGTCTGTCTCTTTGGACACGTGTATGTGCACCCTGGGCACATGTAGGGGGAGAAGGGAGGGTCACCAGGGGAGCAGGGGCCTTGGAAAGAGATCCAGACTGAGAATTTTGGAAAGGGATTAGTGACTACTTGGCCGTGGTGGAGAAGGGGTGACCAGTTGCTAAATTTCTTGACCAAGGAAACAGGTTGGGATGGATAGGAGAGAACTTTTTTGGGGGGCCATGTTTTAGATCTTCCATCCCCTGGACATTTAAAGACCTGAGAGGTCTGGTGTGAGAGGGAAGAAGGAATAAGATGACCTCTGGGGTTCCAGGGCGGGAGAGGGCTGTTCCAGACTTCAGGGCTCCAGTCTAGCGTGGGGAAGCCTGGGTGTGACTGCCTCTCCCTGTCCTCTCTCAGATGTTCCTGTATGACTACTTTGGCCAGAATGGGATTATCAGCTCCACAGGTGAGGAGGCCACAGGAAAGGCACCGCTCCAGGGGCCCCATGAGGCTGGTGTGGGGGCATGGGTGGTGGGACCAGGATGGCCTGAGGCCTGGGGGTACCCACCGCCTACTGTGGGGCTGGGGCTGCGGGGGGCCCTCACATCTGCCCAACTGTCTCTGCTGCCATCTCAGTGATGCTGATCGTCTGTGGGGCGCTGGTCAATGGCCCTTACGCACTCATCACCACTGCTGTCTCCGCTGATCTGGTAAGTGGGGCTGCCTCCTGAGAGGCTGCTCTGGGGGCTTGATAAGGGCCTCTGTCTCCAGGTCCATTTCCTCACCTCCTGTCCTGCAGAACCCACCATAAGCCCCTCTTTTCTTTCAATCCCCAGCCCCAGCCACCACCTTCCCCCGAATCCGCCCCTCTCCGGGTCCCACACGGTGCTGCTGCTCTGCTGAGCCTCCCCCTCTGCTCTGTCTCCCCAGGGTACTCACAAAAGCCTGAAGGGCAATGCCAAGGCCCTGTCCACCGTCTCAGCCATCATCGATGGCACCGGTTCCGTAGGTTGGTGACTCTAGCTTTTCGCTCCTGGTAGCTGAGCCCTGAGCTTTGCTGTGGGTGGACCCCTTGGGATGCTGCCCCGGGTGGGCAGGGAAGCGCTGGATCCCCTCCCATGAGGCTGTGCTCCTGCAGGTGCAGCTCTGGGGCCTCTGCTGGCTGGGCTCATTTCCCCCACAGGCTGGAACAATGTCTTCTACATGCTCATCACTGCTGATATCCTGGCCTGCTTGGTAGGAGTCCTTGGGGTACACAGATGGGTATTGGGGGGATGCTCTGTCCTGCCAGGCTGGAACCCTGGAGGTCCAAAGTGTGGCCATTGGGGGTCTGCGACAGTGAGAATAGCTGCTCTTTTCTCAGAACCACTTCACCTCTCATGGGGGACCCTCTGCCACATGAAACCATGTGCCTACCCCTTCTCAACTGCCAGTCCCTGGTCACCTGACACTGGGTCCCATGTGCTCCATGCTAATGGTTCCCTCCCTTCCTTCCGTGCCTTGGACTCCCCACAGCTCCTCTGCCGGTTGGTGTACAAAGAGATCCTGGCCTGGAAGGTGTCCTTGAACAGAGACACAGGGTGAGTCCTCCAGAGAGCTGAAGCCCCGCCTCTCCCAACCTCACTTCTTATGGGAATCAACCAATGCTCAGTTTCTCTAAACCCAGTCTGAGGCTGGTCCACCTGGACCTCAGGACTGCTGAGCCTGACCTTGGATGTGCTGTATGAACCTGCTCCCCAGCCCCCCTACCCCTGCTAACCTGTCCTCTGTTGTCCCATGTGTCTCCATAGCTCTAATCTGGCCCTAACCCACCCGTGATTGTTTTTTCCTCAACTCCCATGACTTTTGTGAGTATTTTCTTCAATGTGACTAATGTGCCATTAGAACAGTGCTGCATGCAAGTCCTCCTTCCTCCAGTGTCATTTTTTTCCAACTTTCTCTTTTTTCTTGGGGTTCAGGTCCAAAGCCTCTCAAATCAGCAGAGCACGGTGTTTGGGGAATGTTTCCCAAGGAGTCTGAGGTGCCAGAGGTTGGCAGCCTCTTTCCCTGAGGGAGACTGTTAGAGCTTTGGACATACCCTCCTGAGACAGAGAAGGCAAAGATGGGGAAATCGTTTTCCCTCTGAACTCAGACTGAGCTGCAAATGCTCCTGAAGTTCAGAAACCAAGGTCATCTGGCCTCTCTGCCTGGGGTATGCGGAAGAAAGCAACTACCAATCAAAGCCTCTGAAACAAAATTCGAATCAAGTGTGGGTGGCTAGCCTGGTGTGCTCTCTGCCTGCTGTCCAGTGGTGGTTGGGGGTGGTGGTGGCACAAATGGGTTAGTGACTGGGCAAAGGCTGAGGCTGGTGCTGGTGCTGGTCATCGAGCAACCCTCTTCCACGGCCTTTCTGGCTCTCCCTCTGAGTGTTAGCCTCTTGCTAATGAGGAGCTGGCTGGAGCTGCGGACCTGGGCTGAATGGTAAATGTGAAGAATAACACCCTTTCCCTTAAGGAAGGCATCATCCAGGGAGAAAACTGAGAGCAGGAAGAAGCGCTGACAGCAGGAAGCCTTCACAGAGGAGGGGCAGGGGACTGGACAGCAGGGCTCAGCTGCCTCCCGCCTATGCTCCTCTGCACCTGGCCCGAGGGGAGACTGGGAGGGGAAAGAACAAATATTTAGTGAGCATCTACTCTGTGCCTGGAATTGAGTCCAGCTTTAGATACCCGGGCTTACCTCTCAGCAACTTTTGGAGGTAGATATTCTCACTTAGACATGAGGGGACAGAGGCTCAAAACTCATGGAATATGCCTAAGGCCTTTAGCCTGTCCTGGCAGAACCTCACATTGAACCTGGGTCTGTGGGCTGGTTTGCTTTTCTCCGTACTGCTGCCACCCAGGCTGGTCCTTCTTTGTGGAAGGCCTGTGTGTGGGAAGTGCAGCGATTTGCTAGAGCAGAGAGAGTGCTGGGCTTGGAATCCAAAGCCCTTGAACAACCCCGACTTCTCTGCACACTCATCTATGAGAATTTGGGCATTCCACCCAGATTCTCTGTCCCGCTGCATCCTTATGTATACACAAGGAAGCTTATCCCTATCTACCTGGAAGGGTTGATCTGAGGCTGAGATGAGATGGCATAGGTGATTAGCTTTGTAAACCTGTCAAATATGGCATAAACATTGTAAGGTTTTTTATATTATTCTGCCTTGCTACTCCCTGCCCAAGAGGTGAAAGGGAGCCCTAACTATAGAGAGCAGAGAAGGCAGGCAATTATTAAGGGACCCTAGGGACCTTCCTTCCCTCTCCCCACTGTCTGGGCAGAAGCTTATCGTGTCTCACTTTTCTCTTCCATCACCTCTCTCCTCTTCATGCAGGTACAAAGAAATATGAGGTCCTGACTGGGAGAGAAGCATGGAGGGTCCCCGCTGGGTCCCCAGATTGCTCCCGTGGGCAGAACAATCGAAACTTCCATAGATGGGTGAGGCAAAGCCTCTTGATCTAACACCAGCCAACTCAGCCCAGCCCATAGGACTGCTAAAGTTACAGGAGATTCTCCATGGGAAGGGACTGTCAAGCATGAGGAAATGGAAGATTCCAGGGCCTGAGCTCAGAAGCTGCGAGCAGAAGTGATGGGCATCAGAGCTGAGTGGAGTCTCCACATTAGTAAGGGAAGGAGATGCTCAGACTCCTGCTTGTTCCAAGACAGGAGGCTTGAAAGGGCCAAGGCCTGGAAAAGGCGCTTCTCTCCTTCCCATGTCAAATGTGAATCTCTGTAATCAGCCTGGACTTACAGGCGGGGATCTCACCCTGATTCAGAAGGGCCCAGCCTCTCTTTGTCCCTTTGTATCTCCCCAACTTGGAGCCTCCTCCACCCTCCGTTTGATCCTGCTGAGAACTCCCTTGCCCACCTTGCATAAAGCATTACTGCTGTTCTTCCAGGCCAGGACTAGGATGAGGCAGGAGAGCTTCCCTGGTGCAGCACTGTAAGGGGCCCCTCTCTTGGCCCCATGCACCTGCCAACCCTGAGAGTCACATGCCTCCCTTGCTTTACCCTGGTCCCAGCCCCAATGACCTCCGTGGAAAATGACTTCAGGGCCAGTGCTGGAGAAGGGGATGACTAAATATACCAGTGTGTGTGTTAAGTGAAATGCCGATGCTTACCGAGTGCCCACTGTATGCTAGCTCTACTGTAGGAATAAAGTAGACAATGGACACAGGAAAAGGACTATGCCCTGAGCACAGATGCCAGGGTGAAAAGACCAGCAAGAAATTAGGGCACTGCTGGTTCATTCAAGCAGCTGCTGCAGGTGCAATGGCTGGGAGCCACCTGCAGCCCCCTTCCTACCCAGTGCTCCTGATGCATCTGCTCCTGCCACCCCAGGTCTTGGATTGCTCCATGCCAGTCTGGCTCTAGGCATTTCCATCTGACCTCCATGCTGCCCATCAGCACCAATACAGATTTTCTTTGCCAGCGGTGCCTGTGCTCATTCTTGTTAGGGCTTGGCACAGTGGGTGGGTGCAGAATTTAAGGGGCACTCACTCTTGACCTTGTGTGTGTTGGGTTGAAGTGCTGTCCCAGGACCGCAAGGTTGGCATGCTGGGGCTGGAGACAACTGGCATTCCCAGAAGGGATGCTCATGACATTGATGATGTGGGGAGCAAACTGGGAGTTTAGCACCCCACACAAGGTACAACATTGCATTTACTGGGACACTGTGTGGGCCAGCGCATGCATTAGCTGGTTAGCTGGACTCACATGCCTCAGCACTGAAGCAGGCTGCACCCCCTCCAGTGGTAACAGGTAGGTAAGGCTCACACTGCCTGGTGCTCACTTTGGCTCTGAAAGCAGGAGGCAGTCAGGGACCTCCGAGTCTTCAGAGCCCCAAGGGAGCTATAGTATATGGCATTAGGTTCAGCATTCACAAATGTTTCTCTCAAGACCAGATTTATCTGTCATCACTTAGAATGGTGCTCACTTTGGCTCTGAAAGCAGGAGGCAGTCAGGGACCTCCGAGTCTTCAGAGCCCCCAGGGAGCTATAGTATATGGCATTAGGTTCAGCATTCACAAATGTTTCTCTCAAGACCAGATTTATCTGTCATCACTTAGAGGGACTGGTTTGAGGAGATGCTGTGTTACTTACAGCAGCCACTAGATGGTGACACAATCCCACGGTCAAGCCCAGTGTGGGCCTGTGTTCTCATCCTGCTTCCCAGAAATGAGACAGGACAGAGGTCAGGATAGGAAGAATGGGTCTTCTGAGGACCTCTCTTCCCCAGCTTCACCACTTACAAGGTTTAAGCCTGTTTCCTCGCCTAGAAAACGGCAATAACGTCACCTACCTCATGGGATTGGTGTGAAGGAAGCCATGTATTAAACTCCTCCTGCCCTCGAGGAATTTGTCTCATTAAGAGTAGGATAGGGGGCCAGCCCGGTGGATCCCGCCCGAGGGTTCGGATCCCACGTACAGACCGGTTCCCGCTCACTGGCTGAGTGAGGCACGGGAGCAACACCGAGGGTTGCAGTCACCATGTATTAAACTCCTCCTGCCCTCGAGGAATTTGTCTCATTAAGAGTAGGATAGGGGGCCAGCCCGGTGGATCCCGCCCGAGGGTTCGGATCCCACGTACAGACCGGTTCCCGCTCACTGGCTGAGTGAGGCACGGGAGCAACACCGAGGGTTGCAGTCAGTCCCGTTACCGGTCCCCGGTCCGGTACGGGGGCAACACTGAGGGTTGCGATCCGTTGCCGGACACGGAAAAAAGACAAAAAAAAAAAAAGAGTAGGATAGGAATATGAAAATTTTTATGAACAATACAGGAAAAACAAGTGGAGACAGTGCCCCAGGTTGAGAGCTAGGCCATTCATTAGTCCAGCTACGAAGGGAGAGGGCTGGCAGGAGAGCCATTCCGGTAGCAGTCGGAGGAAGCCATGTGAACAGCTTACGAAGGAAGAAATCACAGGGCTTGGATGACTATTTGATAAGATAGTGAGGGGAAGTGGAAGAGGGAAGACATTAACAGGAATACTCCTCAAGCCCCTACTATGGTATGCAGTAGGGACTGGAAAATGAATAGGACACGTCACTCCCACCAGCAGATAAGCGCGAACGAGAGATAAGCAGATAAGCAGTGTGGGAGCTCAGAGCCTGGGCTCAGACATGGGGACTTGGTTATGGGTGGACGTCTGGGAAAAATATCAGAGGTGGGGGGAACCCAGCCCTGAGATTTGCCATTTTGCACTCACCTTTCAAGCCCCAGGTTCCTGGTCCCACTTCAGCTGTGGGCACTGACTGCTCACCAGGGGCCTGCTACCTGCCTTTTCTCCGGGCCTCAGCACTCACACGGGGCTGATGCAGGAGCACTACGTTAATTAGTTATTCATTTAATTTAACTTCACATTTGGTCTCAATTAAGCTTAAAATGTTCTTCCTTATAGATGTTACAATAGCACTTGTAATTAAAAAACAGTAACTCTTCCCGTTTCTCCTTTAGAGATCCATTGGGAGGGTGTGTGTGTGTGGGAGGTTGGGGGAGGAGAAGGCAAAGAGCAATAAAAAGAAAGGGCAAGAAGCTCTGGGTAGATCTTAGCACTGTGAGGCTTCCAGTAAGACTGAGGTTGGGGGAAGGGACTCAATGGGTGTTGGGGTGGGTGTGGGGGTAGGGAGAGTTGCTGCTGGAATCCTGAGAAGTGGATAAAGGGGCAGACCTTGTACACAGAGGGTGGGGTTCAGGTGGATGGAAGATGGAGAGTAGAAGAAGGCAATCCTTAGAAGTGGAGAAAGAGGCAGACCTTGTACACAGAGGGTGGGGTTCAGGTGGACAGAAGATGGAGAGTAGAAGAAGGCAATCCTTAGAAGTGGAGAAAGAGGCAGACCTTGTACACAGAGGGTGGGGTTCAGGTGGACAGAAGATGGAGAGTAGAAGAAGGCAATCCTAAGAAGTGGAAGATGGGACCATATATTCTGTGGTAGGCAGTCCTTGTACACAGAGGGTGGGGTTCAGGTGGACAGAAGATGGAGAGTAGAAGAAGGCAATCCTTAGAAGTGGAAGATGGGACCATATATTCTGTGGTAGGCAGTATGGCCACCCCCACCCCACCCCTGCCAGATGTCCACATCCTAATTCCCAGAACCAGAGAATGTTACCTTACATGGCAAATGAGACTTTGCAGATGTGATTAAGGATCTTGAGATGGAAAGACTACTCTGGCTTATCATGTTGGGCCCCGTGTAATCACAAGGCTCTTTATAAATCACAGAGGAAGGCAGGACTGTCAGAGATTGGGACATGATACACTGCTGGCTTTGAAGATGAGGAAGGGTCCACCAGCCAGGGAACGTGGGCCGCCTCTAGAAGCTGGAAAAGGCAAGAAAATGGATTCTCCCCTAGAGTCTCTAAACACTTAACTTAGGCCATAAAACCCATTTCTGAGTTCTGACCTCCAGAACTGTAAGATAAATTTGTATTGCTCTAAACCACTAAGTTTGTGATAGTTTGATACAGCAGCAATAGGAAACATACATATTCCCAGTGTAAAACTGTGGCACAACCAATTGAAAGACAGGGAAAAAAGAAAAACCACATGAAAACAAGAAATCTGCAAAGCTTATAATAAATGGAGGTGACGGCCATGTAACATTTAGGTACAAGGTAAATGTTACGTGTGTGACTCCTGAGAGTCCTCTGAGAGCAGGACCTGGGATAAATGCACATCCTTTACAAGACCCAACATGCTGTGATGAAAACCATCACCATCAAAACGAACTTTCTTATTCTGTTTGTGCTACTGAGCCCTGCTTTGGATCCCAGCTGTCATTCTTAAGTCCCAGGAAACTAAGAAAAGAGGTGTGTGTTGGGGTGGGAGGTGGAGTGCAGGGACTCAGCAACATTGTTTGCCTCAAGTAAACAGCAACCACCAATGATCTGCTAAAGACAGAGATCAAGGAAAAAAGAAATTCTTCACTTGTGATTTTGATTCTTGGCACCCCCATAAACCAATCCAAGTATCAGCATTCCAGGTGGACAGTGCTTAAGAAAGACTGATGTTCATGTCCTTCTTGAAAACTCTACTAGCTGCTCCAGATTAGTATCTGTAAGCAAGCAGGAAGACAAAGTCTTAACCAAGCAGAGATCTGCCCAAAACACAGGGTTACTTGGTGAAGTTGTCTCTGAGGTCCCACGTGCCTTTTCACCGCTGGGTCCCAGCCTCCTGCCCAATTCCTAAGATCGATTCTGGGTTTTCCACTGGACTGAGCTGCTGCTCCTCGTATTTCTATCTAGTAGATCTGCATTGCCTGACCTTGGTCCCTCCTCTTCCTTTGTTTCCATCTACTGGAGCAACCTAGAGTATATGAAGTAGTTATGAGCTTGGACCCTGAAGTCAAACTGCCTGACTTCAAATCCTCACTCCTACTTGCCCCTAGCTGCGTGATCTCGAGCAAATTACCTCACCAGTCTGCGCCTGCTCCCCATCTGTGAAGTGGGGATGCTGAGAACCTGCTTCACAGAGTTGATATGAGGACGACAAGTTAGTACTTACGATGCACTTAGAAAAATGCCTGGCACAAGCTTGCTAAATGTAATAAAAATTGTGGTTTCAGTATGTGAAGACTAGACTTATTTCCAAGTATTTAGATGGAAATAAAGATTAAAGATTGAACTCTATGAACTATAAAATCCCTTCCAATGCTGAGTTTTTATGCTCTATGAGGATAATCAACACTTTTCCAGATGTTTCCATACAATTCTGATTCCCACACCTGGAAATTTGTTTCTATGTAACAACAGCCAAATACTTACATGTTTAAGCTAAGGAGTTATGATAAAATACTTATTTATACTATAAATGTTAATTAGAATTCTTTAATGAAACTTTTACCTTTTGGGACGTGAGTTAGGGAAATGGTTGATAAAAATAGCTAAGAAATAGTATTAATCAATGTAAAAATAAGGAGTTGTTTGAAAACCAAGTGATCTTTAAACTATCTGAGAAACTATCCTTAAACTATCTGGGAAAGTCAGGAATGAGGATTTCAATTTGAGCCCCACTACTAACTAGCTGTGAAACTTTTTAAATCCCTTCTCTCTGCCTGTTTCTCATCCATAAAATAATTGCAGCAGGTTTCTTTACACACTGAAGAGAAAACAAAACAGAAATGCTTCAGGTACAGCAGCAATGAAATTTGATAGAAAAGTTTATGTCTTAAAGAACAGAACAATAAATGGATTCCTTTATGTTAGAATAAAAACACTTTAAAATAATTTGGATGCCTTCATCCCCGGATGGAGTTAGGAAGATGGCTAGACACCACAGGGCCTAGTTCTTCCATTGGCTTACTCCACAGGGACCAGGGCTTTATGCCCAAGAGGCACATAATAAACGTGGAGTGAATGGCAGTATATGTCCTCTGCATGAATGAATGGCTATGCATTTCCTAGTGCCTGAATGCTGGTACAATAATTTTGAGGCAGTTTTACATTAAATATCTGATACTGTGTACCAACAAAGAATGTTAGCTTTACTTCCATTTTCATAAGTGAGAAATTTAAGGCACTTATCAAAAAATTACCCAGTAGTGTTTTGCTGGCTTGAGAAACTTCTAAACCACAGCACACAGGCCACTTAACGGAGGGGAGAAATACCTCTATTGTGGGGGCAGGCTGGTGTCCTTCTAATTTAGCTTTTGTCAGGATACAATTTTAAGAGACTATGAAACAATCTGTTTTCTTATACAAAAATCTGACTTTACTCTCTTTTCCCACCTTCTAAACAGTGGAGATCACCACAGTCTCTGCCACAGGATCCCCTCTGGGTAAGAAACTGTATGGCACAACCTGTTCAAAAGGCCATGATGGAAAAATGGTTAATGGAACACTAAGAAGATTTCTGTTAGCACTGAAGGGATGACCTCTGAGCCTTGTCTCCAGGAAGGCCATGAGCATAAGGGGTACCATACTGGACACTGATTATAGGGGTGCCCCATACCACACTCTCAAGAGCCCCTCTGTTTAATGCCAAATTTCACTTGGTCTGGGAGGTCAGGCAGGAATAAAGTTATATCTAATGCTGAGGATATACATTCCTCACTAGCTTTGGAGAAAGGGCTACAAAGATGAAAAGAGAGGACAATAACCCAAAATGGACTCTTATGTAAATAAATAAGGCACACAGAGGCCACAGAATCGTGGAAGAAAAAGGACCCAGAGATGCATGGCTGCAGTCAACATTTCCATACCTTTCCCTAGCAAACCTGAAATATAAAAATACTAGATTCAGAAAGCTGTAACCAAGAATTTGAAGTGAAAATCAGCCCTTTGTTTGTTGTTTACTGCTTTAGTAGAGCAGAGGGGAGTGACACCCATTGCCTATATAGAGTTTTGTGGAATTATATGCATAGAGCAGTCAATAATAAACATCTGAGTAAATGTTCCAAATTAAAACACAAAATAACCTTTTGAATCTGAGTGCCTTTCCTTTACAAATGATTCCAACCTTAAAACTAAGAATTTTACCTATTATCAAAACGGACCAGGTTCTTTTATTGAACAGCAGAAGCCAAAGTGCTCCTTTCCCCAAAATCCACTTACTAACAACTTGATTGAAAAATCTACTCTAAGCCGATTACTGTTACTATTTTCCTTTCAAAACAGATGGAAATCCTGAGGTAGATTTACTAAGAAGACAGCAATATCCCTTTTCACTGGTGGGAATCTTACCCACGCCTCCCCCGGGACAATTTGCAACCCTGTTTCTGGAAATCAGGACTCAAGAGATTTGTCTTTGCAATGAATGGATATTCCTCTATCTTAGGGCATGAAGACTGTCAACAGGAGTTTCTGAATAATGCCTTTCTGCTCATCAGTGACATCAAAATGAAGAAGAGGACAGGGTCTTGGTTTTCCCACATAGTGCTCAGCAGGACCTCAGTGGTTTGGCATAGACAGGTTCCAGAACATGATGAATTAGGACCAAGAAAAGGCCTCCAAGGAAGACAGCACTGAGGAAGGCCAGCAGGACATAGCGGCCAATGAAAAAGGCATCCACAATCTGGAGGAAGAAATCACAAAAATGAAATCACTACCACTTCAGCACCCTGGCCGTGTTACCTCGTGATAAATGGGCCAAGAGTTTGTTCTTATTTGTAACTTCTAGTAACATCTGGCCCCAAGTCTCCTCTATAAATGGATAAGGAAGAGTCTTTTTCTCAACTTGCTGAGCAGGAGATACAAGGAAAAGGAAGGATTAATGAGCTACGGGGAAAAAATGACTCAATTTAGGAGGTTCATAAACATTTTGAAGTCCTTGGATGAGTTCTTTTATGTTCTGAAATCAGTTACCAAAAGAGTTAATGAGACACTTGCTTCCTTGCTTGCTTGGTTCTGGAAAGGCTCTTTTTTGTTGTTGTTAAAACACTTTTTATCATGGAGAATTTTAAACATACATAAAAACACAATAGTATAATAAAACCCCAGGTACCTAAGACCCAATCCCCCAAATTATCAACCCATTTCCAATTCAGAAGGGTTCATTTTCAAAATGAAAAGGTGATTCTTTAAACAGAATTTTAAACATACATAAAAACACAATAGTATAATAAAACCCCAGGTACCTAAGACCCAACCCCCCAAATTATCAACCCATTTCCAATTCAGAAGGGTTCATTTTCAAAATGAAAAGGTGATTCTTTAAACCTTCATCAGAAGAGTTTTGAACCCTAACATTGGTTACCCAGCATTCCAAGGGATAGGAAAAATGGCCATTCACCTGAGATACTAAAATGGTGAGAGGATAGGTAACTTGCCCCAGATCATACCGTTGGCTGCCCAGAAACCAGGCATACTTGAGGACCCAGAGCTGTTGGTCTTTGTTGACAAAAACCTATCATTGGTGTTGGCTCTGCCCACTTGTCTGCTGTCCACTGCCAGAGCTGCACTCTCCCCAGATCCTAATGGCGATGCTTAAATATGGGCAGGCAAAAGCAATTTAATCTACAGACCTAATGGAGCAGCAACACAAATAAAGTGGCTGGCTGACTTCACAGAAGCTTTGAAAACCCAGTATCTAGAAAAGAATCCAAGGGCCGGCCCGGTGGCTATAGAAAAGAATCCAAAATACCTGAAAGGCGATTATGACAGACAGAATAATGGCCCAAACATGTCCATATCTTCATACCCAGAAATCATGGGTATGTTACATTATATGGCAAAGGGGAATTACGGTTACAGATGAAATTGAGGTTGCTAATCAGCTGACCTTAAGATAGGGAGATTAGCCTGGATTATCCAATCCAGGTGGGCTCAATGTAATCACAAGCATCCTTAAAAGTTAAAGAGGGAGATAGAAGAGACAGAAAGAGGTATGAGGATGGAAGCAGAGTTGGACAGATGCCATGTTGCTGGCAGAAGGGGGCTGCGAGCCAAGGAATAAAGGTGGCCTCTAGTAGCTGAGAAAGGTAAAAAAATAAATAAATAAAAAATAGATTCTCCTCTAGAACATCCAGACAGGAAGACATCCCTTTCAAACCCTTGATTTTAGCCTAGTGAGACTGATTTTGGACTTCTAACCTACAGAACTGTAAGAAAATAAATTTGTGTTGTGAACCACTAAGTTTGCAATAGTTTGTTACAGCAAAATAGAGAACACAGTGGCGATACACAAAGCACTTATCTAAGCCAAGCACTGGCCTGATCACTGAGATCCAAAGACACCAAGAAGAAAAAGGCTGCAGGACCCCCAGCTGCTCCGGAGATTACCCCAACAGTCAACTCATGACAAAGGTCAGTTTGATACAACAGCTTTAACATAACTTTGACCTTGGCTCCGGTACTGAACAAATCTCTTGTGGGCTACATGTTTGCTCATTCAACATGTTTCACTTTTTAATTAGGCAATTAGCAGGCTTTGGGTACAGAAGGCCCAGGCCATGTATTATTGATACAGCATTGATCCAGGCTGCTTCAGGGACGAGCTCTCAAAACCTGACAATGAGAACTCCAATTCCACTGGCCATGCTGACCAATGCATTTTGCTCAAACCCCATTTTTCTCTCCTGGGTCTGAAACTCCTATGACAGAGAACAGAGGGATTGATTTCAAAACAGTGTTTGCTCTGTGCCCTTCTTCTAATATTCACATCTACAACAATCCAGAAAAACAGCAGCCTACATCATTCTGCCCCCTTAAGACAAGGAAACTGAGGCAAGAATTTACCCCTAGCTCACACATGTGATACTTACACCTGAGTGGTTTCTAAATGCTCACAAAAAAATGTGGTATCTATGAAAATAGTTCCCTAAATTTGTGTGATATTTTCCTTGGAGCTTTCAGAACTAATTTCTTCCCTTTTGCCATGGTTGGTCCTATACAGAACTGGAAGTGTCAATTTTAGTTCAAAAGTTATATAATTTTGTGTACTATTGTCTAGTGTCAAAATGGTAACCCATGAGCTCTCTGGGATAAAGATTTTTGAAGACCTCAGCTTGAATCCTTGCTCTGCCTCTTCCTGTATATGTATGACCTTTAGCAAGTTACCTTAACCTCTAACAGCCTCAGTGTCCTTACCTACACAATGGGGATAAGAACAGCACCTACCTCATACCACTTAGGCTTGTCCTGAGCTTTAAATGAGATAATGCAAACAACGTGCTCAGCGTAGGACCCAGCATACAGTAAACTCCCCTAAAAAACGATAGCTATTATCATCGCTAATACTTAAAAAGTTAAAATGGAGTTGAAAGGAAAGAAGCTATGAGAACGTAATGGAACAGAAGACACCACACCATTTTCAAGATCCTACAACCATGTGTGGTAAAGCCAGAGCCCCAAATCAGGAATGAATCAGAACAGGTGAGGTCTCCAGAAATGGACATAAGAGAGATGATAAAAGTCCAATTAAAGAGATGGGTTCTCGCAGATGTGGTCCTAGGAATGAGGACCAAAGGAACTGCCAGGAGACTGTTATGACTGAATTCATTTCTATCTACAACTTCTGCTTTCCATAGAAATGTTCCTCTTTCCTCATTGCTCTTCTCAATGGAGATTATTTCCTCCACATCAAAAGTGGAAAAATTCCACCACATGGAAATGGAAATGGAAATGTACATCACTCAGCACCCTGAGGGCACAGCATAAATTTCAGCCCAGGATCTGAGGTTCTGAGCCAAGGCTCCCAGGAATGGGACACTTCCATTTCAGGAGCAAGCCTATTCCTAGTCCTAACTCTTTCTTTTTCTCTGTCCCTATAGTATGAGTTGCCTTTTTGATACATTGTCATTCAACTTGACTCAAACTGGAGATGAGACCAAATCAGGCAAATAGCTGCCTGGTGGTGTTGCAGGTGGGCTTCAGAGTAAGAGTCTTTTCCCGGGCAGAAAGGCAAGGGAACTTCAACCTCACTCTGAGCTTTCCCCATCGCTGTTTGAACTTTATAATTCTAACACAGCTCAGGCAACCTGACATCCCACAGGGCAGTCCCGGGCAGAAAGGCAAGGGAACTTCAACCTCACTCTGAGCTTTCCCCATCGCTGTTTGAAATTTATAATTCTAACACAGCTCAGGCAACCTGACATCCCACAGGGCAGGAAAGAGGTCTAGACCAAGAGGCACAAGAACTATACAACTCAGGACGCAAAATGAAATCAGTAGCTTTACCTTAATTTCGACCTCTGCGGCTGGAGATTCACTGGCTCGGGGGAAAAGCAACAGAACTGATGTGATGATCACAGCAGCGAGGAATACAAAAACGACAGAGAACCTGGGTCAAAAAGACAAAGTATTAAAAGCACTGTTTATGGTTTCTTCTATAATCAGGCCTGGACTGGCTCTTCCCTCAGGCCAATATTCTATGTTTCAGTCCCTTAACAATGCCAGAGACCTGCTGTCTACATTGCCTAGTGAATTTAGAGATGATTAACCCCCTTCTCCCCAAAGTCCTTCTTTCTAGACAGGTAGCAGCTGAGTGCACTGCCATTTATTCCTGGTAATTCCAAATGCCAAAGAATGAGAATTTGTAACTTTTATTTTTGCTTCTGCACAAAGTCATAATCAAGAAAACCCAAAGCAGCCACTCCCCAGCCTTATTTCTGTTGTTTTCAGACCAGAATATGGTATTAAGTTCTGTAGCTACTCCCTACTGACACTGCCACTAGAGTGCCATGCTATAGTGTTTTCAGAGTCAGGGGATGGCCTAGTCCAGGATTGAAGTCAATGCCTGATAGAGCCAGCCCAACTCACTGAATGCTTCTTTAGTTTCCCTGGGCCCAGATCTAGAACCTTAGGGACTGGACTGAGCATCGGCCATAAATCAAACAATTAAGAAGCATTCATGCACAACCCCAAGAAATTCAATAGGCGGGAAAGCAGAATTTGTCACCTCTTGTGTCCCCCATCTCCTGCACAGTGAGACCTGAGAGATACCACTTCCCTTCTCCTCCCTCCTCTGCTTCAGAGCACAAATAACACAGTTAGTGCTTATGATAAGAGGTTAAAATGCAACTCACTCAAACTGTCAGTAATCATAGAAACGATCTTCTGAATTCTAAATGTTTAATGAGTGTCAGCAATTTTGCCTCTAATTGTTCCTACCCAGGACTCCCAGCTGGACAGAATGCCTTACCTGGCTATCCCGGAGGCTCTGGACAGCAGCACACACAGCAGCAGCACCAACACCCAGAGCAGGGCAAAGACGAACACGCCAGCACCCACTCCGAGCACAGTGCCAGCCATCCTGCGGGGGGAGCAGCAGTGGCCCGTGCCTTGGGTTGGCCACTGCCCTGTGATCTGGTGTCCTCTGAGCTCCAGTTGCTGCCCTCCTGCCACACGCCCAGGTTCTGTGAAGGCATTCAGACATATACAGAAAGCCCAACTCATTATGGGAAAAATTTTGATGATTGGTGTGTGAGGAGGACTACTCAATACAGGTCATTAATTTTCAGAAATGTCCAGTCCCAGAGTCCCTTAATGGGAACTAGAAATTTAGAATCCAAAACCTTTCTTTTCGGCAGAGACTGAGAGCCTGCTTTCTGCTCCGTGTTTATCATTTCAGATTTGGTTTCTGAGTTCCAGTTTAATTTCTTCCCCCACCCATGGTAGAAAGCTGAACTCTTCCTCAATATAAAACCCTGACTAAACACTGCTGAAAGCACCAGGGCCTGGGAGCTCCAGGGCCAAAGCAGATGCAGATGCTCTCGGGTTAAATCCGCGGTATGAGTTTTGACTCACCAGGCAATCGCAGGACAGAAATTTCCCACTCTATTGTCGATGTTATTCAGAAAAGAAAGAAAACTCCCATTCCTTCAAGAAGAACAAAAACAGCCATTACTATTTTTGAACATTTACTATGTGCTAAGTAGTTACATACATGTCTCATTTAATCATGGCAGTAAGCCTCTAAGGAAGCTATTATTATATCTGTGTTACAGAAGATGTGAGGTTTAACTACTTAGTTTCCTAAGTAGTGGCTTACAACAACAGGAATGTGTTCTGTCTCGGTTCTGGAGGCCAGAAGTTCAGAATAAAGGTGTCGGCAGGGCTGTACCCCTCTAAAGGCTCTAGGGGAGAACCCTCCCTTGCCTCTTTCAGCTCCTGGTGTCTACAGGCGTTCCTTGGCTTGTCACTCACAACTCCAATCTCTGCCTCCATGTTCACGTGGCATTCTCCTCTGTGTCTCTGTCTTTTCTGTCTCTTATAAGTGTACTTGTCATTAGATTTAGGGTCCACTCAAATATTCAAGTATAATCTTATCTCTAGATCCTTAACTTAATTACATCTGCAAAGACCCTTTTGCCAAATAAGGTCACCTTCACAGATTCCAGGGATTAGGATGTGAACATATCTTTTGGGGGCCACCATTCAATCCACTATAGGGTAAAAACATACTCTAGTACCTCCCCTAATTATCCTCTACAATATCACAGATGAGTCTTAAGCAAATTCTTCCTTAGGTTGCTGGTTTTCTTCACACCGATGGTTTAGATACCATGAAAATATTATCTGTGAGAAGTTCTGTTACAGAGTTATTGGAAAGAAGACTAAGCATTTACTGCTAAAAAAAAAAAATACATTTATTCAATCAACATTTATGATGTGCCTACCATGTAAAGCACTGTGCTCAGCAAGCTGGGGTTGACAAAGGTAAATGAGATGTGTGTTCTCATAGAAGTTTAAGGTCTACTGGAGAACGCTGTCATGTAAGCAATGATCCATATCACACGCTGATAAGTAGCAAAGGCAAAGTGCATGGGAACCGAGACAGTGAGCAGGGCTTTACATAGGCACATGTGGGAAAGAATCAGTGTGGCAAGGTGACAGAGGAAGGGGAGAGGTGGAGGACGACCCCTGCCTTCCTAGACTCACTGGGAGCATTCTTCTCATCAGAACCATGTGGCGTCATCTCAGTAATGCTAACATGAAAAGTGTTCCTACGTCTCTGGTTCTTTGTACTTGCTCTTTCCACTGCCTGGAATTAACCCCAACCCCAAACAAGCCCCTCACTATTTGCAGAGCTAGCCTCTCCTCGTCCTTTTGATCTCAGCTTAAATGTCACCTCTTCAGAGAGGCCTTCCCTGAATGTTCTATCTAAAGTAAACCGCAAAATAGTTACTCTCCATCTCTCTATTTTCTTCACAGCACTTTCATGAATTGTAGTTAACATTTTTATTTATTTGTTTACAAGTTTTCTGTCTCTCCAACTAGAATAGTAAACTCCATGAGGGAAGAGACATTACATCTTTCTCACCACGGTATCCCCAGCTCTTAGCACAAGATTATGCACAACAAATATTTGTTGGATGAATAAATGAAGCAGTGCTAACAAGTCCACAGAAATCAAGTGAGGGATTAGAAAAAACATATCAAGCTTCAAAAAGATGACTGTCACTTCAGGTCAATATGCTGGACAGGGTTAACAAGGGAGTGCCTCACACAACAGCGAACACATAGAAATGCTCAATAAAACAGAGCAAAAATAATTTAATACACAGAGAACTCAAAAGCAATAAAGGAAAATCCTTAAGTGCTATAAACAAATGTGACTCAAAGCCTGAGGGTAAGCAGGAGCTGAGCCCAAAGGCCTGCAGCAGTACTGGCACCAGATAGAGACCTTCAGAGTGGTCCTCTCCTGAACAGATGAGGTCTGAGGCCCATGATGGAGAGAACTGGAACTGAGAACAATGCATAAAGGTGGGCCCTCAAAGGCTGACCAATTTTTGAAATAGGGTCTACAAACTTTGCTACTGACTTAGTTGAAAGAAAGCTGCTAAGTACCTCAGGCCATAGGTAAAAAAAGAATAACCCAATAGAAATCTGAATCTCAATCCCACAACACACGCAAGTGTGGGATTCAAGTCACATTACCAATGTGGTATACAAATCCCAGGTAGAAAGATTACATGAAAACTAGACTAAAAGTGAGAAACCCATAGGATCCCAGCAGAGAAAAAACTAAAACCTCTCTGTAGGGATGCTAGCACAGGTCACCATCCAAGACTTCCTCAAGAGTGAGTATAAAATTAAGATGTTTTCAGACATACACTAAGATGGAGTTCACCTGTCACAGATCCTCTGTGAAAGAGCTACTCAGAGATGTACTTCAGCAAGAAGGAAAACGAGCCAGGAAAGGAGGTAGGAGGTGTGAGGAAGAATGGTGAGAAAAAATACTGGGCAACACTGCCAGTAAAGATTTCTGTAATGATAATGATGGCTAACTTTTTGAGGTCTTAAAATAAGGAAGAACTAAAATATTACTCAACACTTATATGGGAGGTGGGAAAGGATAGTTCAAAGTTAAATCATTCCACAGCTATTATTTTTCTCTGGGGGAGGTAAGAGGTAATGATTATCTGTAGGTTTTGTTAAGCTAAGTGTACATGTTAAAAAACAGATAGGCAAACACTAAATGACAGAAATAGAATGAATAACTTCCATACTGGCAGAGTGAAAAAAAGAAAGGAAGAAAATAGAAGGCAGGAGTGGGGAAATAAAACAAAGAAAAAGCAAGGAAAATAGAAAATACAGAGTAAGACTGTAAAAATATACAACAGTGATCATTGTAAATGCAAACAGATTATACTTGACTATTAAAAGAGATTTGCAAATTAGATTAAAAAAACAAAAAACAGCTCTTTATAAAAGCTACACAAAAAGTATAATGAAAGAAAAGCTGAAAAGATAGAGATTGAAAAAGACATACAAAGCAAATACTAACAAAAAAACCGAGGGGAATGAGGGAATGGGGAGAAGTTCAGTGGGTATGAGTTTTATTTTTGCAAGATGAAAAAGTTCTGGAGATCTGTTTTACAACAATGTGAATATACTCAACACTATTGCACTATACCCTTAAAAATGGTTAAGATGTAAATTTTATCTTACATGTTTTTTACCACAATGTAAAAAAAACAAGTGAAACAAAATATAAGCTGGTAAAATAATACTAGCATTAAGCAAAATGGGTGTAAAGTTTTGAAAAATACTAATAAGAACAGTCATAAAGGAATAATTTTACAAAAAGATACAACTTGAAACAAGTACAAACCTAACAACAAAGCCTCAAAATTTATAAAGCAAAAATTGACAGAAGCACTACAGTAAATGCACAAATCCACAAATTCAGTGGGAAATTTTAATATATCTATCTCAGAAACTGATAGATCAAGCAGGTAAAAAAATAATAAACACTTGACAAAGAAGATATTTGAATGGCCAATAAACATGTGAAAAGGAACACGACTTCATCAGTCATCAGGAATTTATATAATTTCAGGTAGCTAGGTGAGAGGTTATTGAATGTTCCCAACACAAAGAGGTGACAAATGTTTGAGATGATGGATATGCTAAATACCCTGAAATGATCATTGCATGTTGTAAAAATATACCCAAATATTACATTGTACTCCATAAATATATAAAATTATCATGAGTCAATTAAGAAAAAATAAATTACAAAGAAAAAATTTTCAGAGGCAGAAGTAGATTAGAAGGTACTGGAAACTGGGGAGGAAAAATGGGAAATTACTGCTTAATGGGTACAGAGTTTATGTTTATGATGATGAAAAAATTTTGGAAATAGGTAGTGTTAGTGGTTACACGTCGATGTGAATGTAATTCATGCAACTGTATGTTTTAAAATGCTCAAAGTGGCAATTCTTATGTTACATATATTTTACCACAATTAAAAAAAAGGTTAAAAAAAAGTGGTTCTCATAGACGTAGAGAGTAGCATAATAGTTATCAGTGGCTAGGAAGGGAAAGGAAGCAGGGGTGGGTGTGGGAAAGAGTTTGATTAATGGGTACAAAGTTACAGGTAGTTAGGAAGACTATGTTCTGATGTTCTAGACTGATTATAGCTGATAATATTATATTGTATATTTCTAAATGGCTAGAAAAGATGATCTTGAACATAATCACCACAAAGAAAAGATAAATGTTTAGGTGATGGATATGCTCTCTACCCTAAGTGAATCACTGTACAATGTACACATGTACTGAAACAACACAAAATACCCCACAAAACGTAGTCCACAAAAATGTATCAAAAGAAAAAGAAAACCAAAATTCAGTACTTCTATACACCCACCAGAATGGCTAAAATGAAAATGACAGACCACACCAAGTGTTGTCAAAGATGTGTAGTAACTGGAACCCTCATATGCTGAGATATGGTGAGAGTGTAAATTGTTACAACTGCTTTGCAGACTATTGGCAGTATCTAATAAAGTTGAATATACATGTGCCCTAGATCCAGCTCTTCTATTCCTAGGTGTATTTCCAACAGAAATGCACACATAAGTACACCAAAAGACTTGTACAAGTTTATGGCAACCCTATTTGAAATAGCTAAAAATGGAAACAACTCAAATATCCACCAACAGAACGGACAAAGTATGGTATTATACATACAGTCCATTCATACGATGGAATAGTTTAAAGCAACGAGAATGAACAAATCATACCTATACCCAATGATATGGATGAATTTCACAAATATTGAGTGAAAAAAGCTAAAGGCAAAGGAGTTCATACTGTATGATTCCACAATGCTCAAAAACATGTCAAACTTATTTTGGGGGCTAGAAGTCAGGATATGGTTACCTTGTGGGATGTAGTGACTGGAGAGGGCAGGAAGAAGATTCTGGGGTACTGATAAAATTCTGTTTCTTGATCTGTGTGTTAGTTACCTGGCTTTGTTCATTTTGGTTAATTGTATGTAGCTATACACTTAGGATTGGTATAGTTTTCTATATGTATGGTACACTTCCCTGGAAAGTTTTTTTTTTTTTTTTTCCTTTTTGT
>NW_007727606.1:0-314 GCF_000696425.1 Galeopterus variegatus | reverse complement strand
GCCGTCCCGGCCCGGGACCGGCAACGGGATCGAAAACCTCGGTGTTGCGGCCCCACCTCGCTCAGCCAGTGAGCGGGAACCGGTCTGTATGTGGGATCCGAACCCTCGGCGGGAGCGCCACCATGCTCCCAAGCGGCGCACTGTAGCAGTGCGCCACCGGGCGGGCCCTTCCCTGGAAAGTTTACTTTAAAGAAAGAATCTTGGCTTTGGTTGAAACATGGCGGCGGGAAGGGAGTGAGACACCAATGCCCCATGCCAGCAGGATCCCAGAGGCCACCAGCAAGAAGAGGAACTCAGAAAGCCTGATGGTGAGT
>NW_007727605.1:395078-395378 GCF_000696425.1 Galeopterus variegatus | reverse complement strand
GGAGAGAAGAGACTTCCATAACAAGACAGACTTGTAAAGCAGTCCTAGCTATGCTGGCCTTCCTGCCACTACCCGCCCCTACCCCTGACCCTCCTTGATCCTCCCCTGATAGGATTTACAGGTGAGAGCGGAATAACCCCAGTTACTGGAATAATCCCAGACTTCTAAAATGCTTAAGATTTTCAGGGGAAAAGCATGTAAATGAAAGTATTACCTGAAATTACAAATCAAAAATAAGATTAAAAGCGGAGCGCTACATGAGAAAATTCCCCCCGAAGAATGTTACACAGGTATATGCTG
>NW_007727605.1:392261-392724 GCF_000696425.1 Galeopterus variegatus | reverse complement strand
AAACTAGAAAAACAAATTAATGTCACAACCAACTAAACCAAAAGATTTAAAGACTATTATCAGGAATCCCAAACACATTTCATCCCACTAAAAATACAGGCACCCCAGAGCAAGCAGACCACTTGTTCCCAGAGTCAGCTCTTGGTGTCGCAGACGGTGCAGCGCTGCCACCTACAGGCCCGGACTCAACACCTCTGGAAGCAGGATGACGACCCACCCGCACTGCTGTGCCACCTCCTACTCTGAGGTCCTGGCCAGCCCTAGGGCAATTTAGTGACAAGTCGTGAGAGTTGAAAAGTCAGTAGACTGGGGTACAGGCACACTTCCTCCCCATACCAGTTTTGGAAAAACAGTTAATCAGATCACCATTCCTCTCGTTTCTATTTTTAAGAATGATTCTGCCATAGGATCTTCTTTTTGTTTACTTTCCAATTCTTCTGAGATTTGTTAACTGAGATTTGTT
>NW_007727605.1:389283-390222 GCF_000696425.1 Galeopterus variegatus | reverse complement strand
CCAAGAGAACGAATCTGGTTACTTTCATACTTTCAGCAGTTGGGGGTGATACCCCCACTAACACTGCAACAGAGAGAACAGTGTGGTGGCTAGAAAAATAGGGAGCACTAAGTAGGTACTTACAGCGAAAAACAAAATCAAATATTCCCACAAATTATAAAAGGTGAAATCAGGGAAAAAACAATGAAACAATATACCATAAATTAGACGGAAATTGCTCTCCTCTAAACATAGTGTCAACAAGAATAACTCGTTTTCACTTCAACGGGCTTTATGCCATTCTCCCAACAGCAGCAGGCCGGTTTACTGGCCTCTTCACTCAATGGCAGCATCCGACTTGCAGGGAGCAATTTCATTCCAGAGAGCAATCAAAACCACACAGGACGAAGAGATTTAANACAAAGAGGAAAAAAAGAGATCAGTGTAGGACTTGAAGGTGAGAAATGAAGGTAAGTGCTCCACTCTTTCTATCTGCAGAACGTGGATGATGAGAACTGCATGAGATGCTCAGGGTTAAGGACACGGTAAACGCCTGGCACACAGCAAATATCCCATCAATGCAAGCCATTACTGCTAAGTAAAGTGACGGGACAACGATCCATACGTAAATAGTCTTTTCCAGAAACAGGGCTGCCATGTCAACTGAGAGTTAAGAAGAAGAGTCTTATTTTGTGTTCAACCTTTAGCTTTCTTCGTTACAACTACCTAGCTTAATGTACAAAGCTTAATTACTTTTATGACTGAATATATCAGAGGGAAAAACTTTATTTTGAACATCAGTGATGACAATGATGAATACCAAAGTTGTGTAAGACTCAAATGAACATGTAAAAATCTCAGTATAGGTCTCCCGGGTGAATTTGACCAACTCTTTTACTGTCTTGAATTTGCTCTTTTTTGTTTCTTCTTTGACCTTAAAATTCGAGTTTAAAAAAAAAA
>NW_007727605.1:380608-387818 GCF_000696425.1 Galeopterus variegatus | reverse complement strand
CAAGAACTATAGGGAAAAATTTTAAAAGATAAAAATAAAAACATGTTTAATACCTTTCTCTCCTGTCTTCTACCTGGTTCGGTCTACACGATCTTTAAGCTGGATTCTAACTTGCCGTTTGTTTGGCTGATCCCTTATGAAAGGATGTTTCAAAAGCTGCTCTGTGGAGGGCTGCTGCATGTAATTCTTCACCAGGCACCCTTCCATAAGACTACACAAGTTTCTCTGACCTGTAAGAGAAAGTAACAAAGATTACCAAATTTCTACCACAAATGGCAAAGTATCAGTAATTTACAAGGCTGAAAACAAAAAGAAGAGCTTCCGAATCCACGGTGAATGTTCTACAAATGCACAAGAATAATATAAGGAACATAAATAGAAAGTCAGGACCTTTTGGGATCAGGAACATTGACACAATTTATGCATTATACCATATTCACTGACAACACACCACAAATAGAGCGCTACGAAGGAAGTCAGATGTCAATAAATTGGGTTTAGTCATTTAATTGTAGGGGCGGAGGAGGAAAGGGGGTAGAGGGAGGTCTCTGCTAAAACAAGGGCAGACAGACTGCAGAGATGTCTAGTGCCTCGAAGAAGAGAACAGACGTGGAGATGAGAAAAGGAGCCAAGTCAGTGACCAGATGCTGGGACTCTTCAACCTGTAAATTTGACTTATCAACCAGTTTTAAACTGGCTGACTTATCACTTCTCTACGTTTAATGCACAAAAGTAGAAATTACAATTTTTAGGGGAAGCAATGACTCTGTCCCCTATATTTGCCCTACTAGCCATTGTATTTTTGCCCGATTCTCCACACCTGGCTTACGATGACCCCTAGCTCTAGCCTTTGCCTGTTCAACACACACATACCCATCCTCCTTTAAGACTCAGCTCTAGACTCGTCTCCTTTGATAAGACTTCCTGGCAACATTCCACCCTACATGCCCCAAGTTAAGAGCCTTTCTTCTGGGGTTGTCTGCATTGAACAGACTGTACACCTCATGTTTCTATCTCTCCTGTTGATTTGAAATGGTACAGGTCAGGAAATGGTTCCTATTTTTCAATGTCAGCAATGCTCAAAACTAATAACCAAGGCACACCACCATAGGTATGGAATAAATTTTTGTTGAATAAATGAGTTATTCAGACTTCAAAAATGTGATTTAGAAAATTAGTTCAGTTCTTTCTGATTATACTTCACTACTTTTAAGAATCAGTTCTATTGTCTTGTATTTCCATTCACACTTTTTTTTTCGATTCATCAAATATTTATGTATGCATTTGTTTACACGGGGCTATGTAAGAAATACACACAGAAAATAAAGTGGAGGAAATTTAGGTGTACACAACAGTAGATGTACAACAAAACTTAAAGAGGAGAAAAAAACAGAACAACTGCTACAGTGGGTTGCACATCAAGAAAAAGTGGGATATTTGATATTCCAAAGATGGGAGAGAGGAGACAGAATTCCAGAGTGAAGGAACATGAACAAAGGTAGCAAGATATTAGAGAATAATGAGTCGTTTTTTGAGGCTAGTATGAAAAATGCAAAAGAATAGAAAAATAGTCGCTCCGAAGACTAGAGACTTCAAGGTTGGGCCCTGAACTAAAAGATTCCAAAGGGATTCTCATGTACTATGTCCATAGACTAACTTTTGGAAAACAACAATCTACAACATATTCTTTAAAATCAACAATCAAGTTCTGATGGAAGACAGGCCACTTTTTTGAAAGCCACTTATTCAAAAACTGTAGTAGAAAATTACAGGTGGTGGATAGAAAGACAGCAATCTCAAAGGAATAAGGATTTATATCTGTAATCATCTCATCCCTTTAGAATACTTGACTAAAATGAGAACAGTAACGTAATCAAGTTTAGTTTAAGAAAGTTTGGTGTAAGAAAAGAACAGCGAAAGCATGTATTGCCATCTACAACTGTCTCTTTACGTCACTGTATGTTGCACACACAGTGGTTAACCCGGAATTGCAGGTAATGGGCAGAATAATCAGAATGTGAGGTACCCTGAGCATTAATTTCACAATCCTTACAGTACAGATCCCTTCACTCAACTTACAGGAAAAAAAAAAAAGAGATAAACGAGTATTACTGAATTTTGCATGAGCTGAATAAAGAGCTACTCCAGCCCCACAGCTACTGCTTGGTGAGGTCCGTATGCATATTTGGTTGACCTAGGCTGGCCACCCATGCATGTCCAGAGGTATCATGTTTTAATACAAGAGACCAACTAGGGCTAAAATTTTTGCAGTAAGAACCATACTAAAAACTGGTAAATGGAATTAGACAACCTGCGTTATCTTGAGTCGAATGTGGTAAAATAGTAGAGAATGAGAGATAGCATAAAAAGAATGAGAAAAGTCCTTCAAGTTGAAGAAAGGTGGGGAGAGTTGAAATGTGTTGGGGACAGTGAGGAACAGGGAGGCATATGAAGGAAACTAGTGTGAAAACATGTGTGCACCTGTGTACCACAAGGAAATTGCAAAACACCAGAAGATGTGCAACCAAGAAAAGAGCAGACAGTAACAGGTGAGAGACCAAATCCACAGAGATCTTTTGCATAACTTAACAAAGAGAGTGAAAACCTGAGGAGACAACATTAATTGGGAAATCACTAAGAACAGTTTCAAAAAAGGAAAAAAAAATACTAAGTGGGAATCCAGGAAAACAGAAAGAGGAACAGAAAAAGGAGGGAAGGTCTGTTGCTTTGCCTCCCATGGATTTGTCACCCCTTTTCCCCTGGGTGACAGAGCTGCCAAANCAAAGGTAGCAAGATATTAGAGAATAATGAGTCGTTTTTTGAGGCTAGTATGAAAAATGCAAAAGAATAGAAAAATAGTCGCTCCGAAGACTAGAGACTTCAAGGTTGGGCCCTGAACTAAAAGATTCCAAAGGGATTCTCATGTACTATGTCCATAGACTAACTTTTGGAAAACAACAATCTAGTGTGAAAACATTTGCACACCCGTGTACCACAAGGAAACTGCAAAACATCAGAAGATGCGCAACCAAGAAAAGAGCATACGGTAACAGGTGAGAGACCAAATCCACAGAGATCTTTTGCATTACTTAACAAAGAGAGTCAAAACCTGAGGAGACAACATTAATTGGGAAACCACTAAGAACAGTTTCAAAAAAGGAAAAAGAAAAATACTAAGTGGGCATGAATAAGATACAGGAGAATCCAGGAAAACAGAAAGAGGAACAGAAAAAGGAGGGAAGGTCTGTTGCTTTGCGTCCCATGGATTTGTCACCCCTTTTCCCCTGGGTGATGGAGCCGCCAAAGATTACTCAAAGCCCATCTCTTCTGAGCAGTGAGTTACCCCAGAAAGGGATTATCCCAGAACCCTCAAGCGAGAGCCATTCCTTCCATTTGGGAAATTAACCACAAATTGGGGTTCTCTTCCTACATTTATTCTCCAGACCAGCAAGTTACAGGAAGAGAACATAGGTAGGGTTTTTGCTAAGTACCGTTTAACAAATTTAACAACAGAAGCTGGTAACATGCAGTTAAGTGGATCCACTAACAAAAGATTGATTTTAGCAAACATTCTCTTCTTACAGCAATTTCCCAGTATCTTTACATATCAATCAGTAACCCGTCTGTCTTTGAGCCTGCAACCTTGTTGTGTTATGATTCTTTATCTTACAAACAGAGACTTTATAACCTGGGGAAAATTTCCTGTCCTTTGTAAGGTCAATATTTGAAACTGCAAGGCTTTGGAAAACCAGGCCCTGTGAAGTACATTTGCTTTATGAATCCTCTACAAAGGTCCACATGCTTGAGGAGCCTGAGTGTGGACAAGAACTAATAGGAAAGAACCCAGAAAAAAGTTCAGAAGGGAACTAGTGGGTAAAATTCTCAGCCAAAAACCAAAGAACTGCCCTCTCCCTTAAAGATTTTAAAAGTAACCCAAACAGTATGTTCCCACAATGTTGCAATTATAACAGGTTTCCTCATGGAAAAAAGCTGTTTCTTCAAGGAAAAAACTCCTTCTGCGGATATCAGTGTTTTGCCACCCAAGGACAGAGGACCACTGTGTTAATGTGCTCTTCTGCAGTGGAAAAGGCTATGCCTCAATTCAGTTTTTTACTTTCTTAAAAAATAATTACAATAAATGCTTCCACTAATTTTAAAATTCTATGCATATTAATTTTAAAACTCTATTGTAACACAGCTTTGCTTTTTTTGTTGTTTAGAATTTCATTACACCTAAAAGTATTTTTAAATATTAAAATGGAACATTTTTCTTTAACCAAGTTATAGTGTTTCATATGGTCACTTGTGACTATTTTGGAATTCAAAGAGACTATATCAAGAAAAAAAATTCATTAAAAAATTTTTAAAAGATCAATGCAGTTTTAATCTGCTGTTTTTGGGTGCCGGCTCTTGTTCTTTGAAATTTGAATGGCCAGAATTGTGTCTCAGAGAAAAAAATAAAACTTAAAAAAAAAAAAGGAAAAGAACAACAACAGCAACAAACCATACAGAGCTTACCATTTTTTTTACTTCGGGCAGGGAGAAGGTTTTCTGGGAATGAGAAACAGTGCCCTCATTGGATGCACATCACAGAGAGCTGGGGAGAGGAGACGGTCGTGTCAGTATGGCACTTCCTTTACTTATTCTCGATGTCTAGAGCTCACTCATACATAACCTCAAATGCTCTGTCTCATCGTCTGACTGACATGTTTCACATCAAGCAGTCTAGACACCTGGTTATGAACTCTCGGGCATACCTTGAAATTCCCATTTAAAAACAGCAAAACGGGGCCGGCCCGGTGGCGCACTGGATAGTGCGCCGCTTGGGAAGCGCGGCGGCGCTCCCGTCCGAGGGTTCGGATCCCACATACAGACCGGCTCCCGCTCACTGGCTGAGTGAGGCGCGGGAGCAACGCCGAGGCTTGCGATCCCGTTGCCGGTCCCCGGTCCGGTCCGGGGGCAACACTGAGGGTTGCGATCCGTTGCCGGACACGGAAAAAAGACAAAAAGACAAAAAAAAAAAAAAAACAGCAAAACATGAGGAGGACAGGGGCAACAAGAAGAATATACAAATTTCAAACAGATACTGAAAAGTTTTCATAAATCAAAGATAAATATTAATTCAAAGTCTTAGAGAAGGTTTTGAACCATCTCTAAGATTAGAATGAAAATTACTATGTTTTCATAGGGTTGTTGTAAGGATTAACTAAGACATGGCTTACAAAGCCCTTCACAAAATGCCTGGAACAGAGATTTTCACAAGGCCCCCAGAAAAGTCAACTGCTCATTCTTACAGCTAGTATTACTATGAAAGAGCAAAAGTGGAAGGGTGAGATGGAATTGCTTGATTCTGTACAATTACCGTTTATACTCCTATCACTGCCTCCAATAGTCATATAAGGCACACATGTATGCATTAATATGTCACCACGGGCAATGTGCATTTTCATGNGCCCCCAGAAAAGTCAACTGCTCATTCTTACAGCTAGTATTACTATGAAAGAGCAAAAGTGGAAGGGTGAGATGGAATTGCTTGATTCTGTACAATTACCGTTTATACTCCTATCACTGCCTCCAATAGTCATATAAGGCACACATGTATGCATTAATATGTCACCACGGGCAATGTGCATTTTCATGTGTTTATTTACCTTCAAGAGAATCATACGAGGCAGCTGGGAAATGGGAGGTGAAGAAGCAGACAGTACCATTCCCACTGTCAAAAGAAAACTGAGACAAAGGATCAAGCAATACTTCCCCGTCTCAATTCCTTAGAGAAACATGAGGGACCATACAGTGTTCAAGGCAGACATCAATTTCTGTACTGCAAACTAATTTTTAGCNGGAACTTATACATTCTTTGTGTATACCCTTTTTTTTTTAAGGGGAAATAGCAGAAATGCTGTTTTTTTTTAATGTGTTTTCTGCAATTCTACCCCACCCCTGATCAAAAATCAATATTATAAAGTTCTCATTATACGTGATCCAAAGGATAAACAAAACACTCCTACAAAATTTCACAGGGAATAAAAAAAAAATTCTATAGTTAGCAAGTTAGGCCTCCATCTGTAAAGTCAAAACTTAAATAATACCAAAATGCCATGTGTTAGGACCGTGGCATTTTGGTATTCACTAAATTCATTTAGTTCCACTAATCATTAAGTTGAATATGTAAAAAGAAAGATTACCACTTATTTCTGATCTTGGCGTAATTTCAAGCCACACATGTGAGTACAACTTAAATAAAAGAAAATGTAGCCTACAGACCTCCAGAAATCTCCAAAAGGAATAATGCTTGCCAAGAAATTCTCTTACTCTAAAACTTCACTGTATTTATGATTCCTTCATCTAAATGCCCACCAGGAATGGCTGTTCTTTTTGAAGCCATGAGCCTGCTTTTAGTTACATATAAAAACTAGGCTAAAAAGGAAAGTTACTTAAAGGGGGCACCTTCTGCTAATGCCACAAGACCAAGGGTCACTTTGCAAAAATAAAACAGTATGTTATAAATATCGTATTAGCTACAAAGCCAATAACATACATTTCTGGATATTTACACAAATGAAATAAAGGCTTTCTTTGGTGTATAAACCGAAGAGAAGTTTGCCAGTAAATTAAAAGCACAAACATATTGGTAGAAACACCTAACGAATGAATGACTGATTGAATGTATGAATAAATAAATGATAGAAATAAAATCGATTTAATTAAATGACTCACATCTACAAAAGCACTAGACAGGGTCAGCTCAAAAGCCTCTAACAGCCCAGTGAACAGTCTACTGCCCAGTATACTTCATTTCTCTACAAGCATTCACTAGTTTAGACCCCGGCCCATATTTATGTTTATTTTTACACTTGCTATTAATACCTCAGACTTAATTAAGTTCATAAAAGTTTAAAGGCCAGAAAGCACTCTTTATAAAATGTCCACAACTATCCCACAGATCACTAGTTTGAACCACGCTGCTCAGTATCTCCACTCCACCTTCAAACAAGGGGTGAGCTACAAGTGAACTGCATGTTTGCACATGGAATCTTCTCCTTCTGATTCCCTCGAAATATTAACTATAAAATTTCGTTTAAACTTTATTCTCCACTCAAATATAAACTCCATGAAGGCAGGCATTCTTGTCTGTTTCCTCACTTTTGTATCTGGTAGACAAACAAAAATCTTAGCTGGTATTTTTTAAAATCCAAAAAAGATTTTA
>NW_007727605.1:373487-379514 GCF_000696425.1 Galeopterus variegatus | reverse complement strand
CCTTAACCCAGTGGCCCAACTTGGCAGTGTCAGTGGTGGCATAAGCAGGGCTGCGCGTCCCATGGTACAAGGCAACACGAGACACCCCCATTTCCTGGGAGGGGATCTTGCTGAGAAGGTTTCCCTTAATAATAATTGAGCCTTTCCAGTTCACAGGAAACAAGCTAAATGACATTATAGAGAAGTTCTCAGACAAATGTGGAGGGTAGAACATTTTACAACAGGCCCAGCCTCTTCAGCAAGTCAGTCTCATGGGGAAAAAAAGGGGAGGGGTGGGGGGTGACACGAGGTTCTAGATTAAAAGAGACTGAATGGCCAGACCACCACATGCATTGCTTTGTCCTGTACTGGATATTAGCTTAAACAGAACAGCAGGGCCTCATTATGGACTTTGTGTTAAGGAAATATTCTGATTTATTTAGGTGTGATAATATTTTGAATGTGTTGGAAAATGTTTTCAAATTTTAGAGATATGTAATGCTGTACTAAAGAACGGAAAGTCACAAAGTCTGTAATCTATTTTTAAATACTTCAGCATATAAAAATAAAAAACAAAAATTCCTCTGTGCAATAGGCTTAAAGTAAGCCTCATTAATTGGGTATTTGTAATAAATACATCGGGAGGCTGTGAAGACATGAACTCAATTCTGAATATCATTAACAGCTACACTAACCACTCTGGTTCATTTAATTAAGGCAAGGGTTTATTTATTTTTTTAAACAGTTTCTGTAAGCATAGTCAACCTGAGTCTGATTATCAAATATGAGTTTTACACCTGGATCAAAAAAGTGCATTACTGATTCAAGTCCTTAGAGGTCACTCTAATAATTTAAATATATTCGTGTATAGAATCAAAGCCGTAAAAGCTTCTTAACAAGAATACTCAAAAATTCCATGTAGATGGAGCTACTACTATACGTTCTGACAATATTTTTGAAAGAACAAATAATTGATTCTAATATATTCTTCAAGTTAAAAAGGACAGCAAACAGAGGCAGAAGTATTTTACTCATGATGAAAAGATCTATGCACAACAAAGTGGCCCAGACTGCCCTGAAACCAGCATATTCTTTACAGATGAGAACAAAGCTGATGCAGACAAACAAANGAACTGCATGATTGCACATGGCATCTTCTCCTTCTGATTCCCTTGAAATATTAACTATAAAATTTCATTTAAACTTTATTCTCCACTCAAATATAAATTCCATGAGGGCAGGCATTCTTGTCTGTTTCCTCACTTCTGTATCTGTCAGACAAACAAAAATCTTAGCCAGTATTTTTTAAAATCCAAAAAAGATTTTAAAATAGCAAATAATGGATAGTAGCTGTCATTAGAATACTTTTGTTTATATGTTATCACAACCAAGGAATTACTTAAAGTTGCTCAGTTTAAGCATTTTCTAAATAACCTATAATTATGTTGCAAAGTTCAGACCCATGCTTGAATACAAGAAAAAGACAGGCCTACAAATTTCTCCTTTATTTTTCTGAAGTTTTCTATACCATAGAAGTGCAAAGGGGCTTACTACCTTAACCCAGTGACCCAACTTGGCAGTGTTAATGGTGGCATGAGCAGGGCTACACGTCCCCTGGTATAAGGCAATTTGAGACACCCCCATTTCCTGTGAGGGGATCTTGCTGAGAAGGTTTCCCTTAATATTAATTAAGCCTTTCCAGTTCACAGGAAACAAGCTAAATGACGTTACAGGGAAGTACTCAAATGTGGAGGGTAGAACATTTTACAACAGGCCCAGCCTCTTCGGTAAGTCAGTCTCATGGGGAAAACAGGGGGGGAGGGTGGGGGGGTGACACGAGGTTCTAGATTAAAAGAGACTGAGTGGCCAAACCACCAAATGCATTGCTTTGTCCTGTACCGGATATTAGCTTAAACAGAACAGCAGGGTCTAATTACAGACTTTGTATTAGGAAATATTCTTATTTATTTAGGTATGATAATATTTTGAGTGTGTTGGAAACTGTTTTTAAATTTTAGCGATATGTAATGCTATATTAAAGAATGGAAAGTCACAGAGTCTGTAATCTATTTTTAAATACTTCAGCATATAAAGATTAAAAAATAAAAACCCCTCTGCACTATAGACTTAAATTAAGCCTCATTAATTGGGTATTTGTAATAAATACATTGGGAGGCTGTTAAGACATGAACTCAATCCTGAATAACATTAACAGGTACACTAACCACTCTGGCTCATTTAATTAAGGCAAGGGTTTATTTATTTTTTTAAACAGTTTCTGTAAACATAGTCAACCTGAGTCTGATTATCAAAGATGAGTTTTACACCTGGATCAAAAAAGTGAGTTACTGATTCAAGTCCCTAGAGGTCACTCTAATAATTTAAATATATTTGTGTATAGAATCAAAGCTGTAAAGCTCTTTAACAACAATACTCAAAAATTCCATGTAGATGGAGCTACTACTATACGTTCTGACAATATTTTTGAAAGAACAAATAATTGATTCTAATATATTCTTCAAGTTAAAAAGGACAGCAAACAGAGGCAGAAGTGTTTTACTCATGATGAAAAGATCTATGCACAACAAAGTGGCCCAGACTGCCCTGAAACCAGCATATTCTTTACAGATGAGAACAAAGCTGGTGCAAACAGACAAAAGAGACAGCATCTGAACACTGTGCTGGATGATGTGCACCCACAACAGGGTGCCCATGTCTTCCTCACTGAGGAAGTAGGTATGGATAAGGAGTGTGCAATTTGTAAACAAAGCTCATGTCCCTTGGATGTCAGTGTCCCAGCAAAGGCCCACCGGCAGGTCCCTCTTACTCTGTAGTCATAGGTGGCGTCTGGGTTCTCGTCACAGGCAATGACCTCCCAGGAGCCATCCAGTAGGGGGTGCCTATGAATGTATTTCTCTGCCCAATCATCCTGTCCAGTTGAGCGCTCACACCGAAATCAACTGCAGGAGAACGAGAAAGAAAAGTGGAACGCAATTAATTAACAAACCAGATATAATACAAAAAATGGGAGGAGGAGGTGTCTTCATAGTAAACAGAAACAGCAGTGCTTCGTGAACATGTGATTCCCCTCAAGGCAGGCAACACATGAAAGGAGTGCCCCTTCCAGAGCACAGCCACCAAGACTGCAAAACCCTTTAACCAGTCTGGAAGCCTCCTAGGAGGCCTGGACCCAGGTGCCTCCCTGAGCTCCCCAAACAGTGACCAACAGAGGGCCTTTTCAATGAATGGAGATCTTCGATGCTCTCAGAGAACACACCTGCCCCAAACAAAATCAAGTCCTAGAAGGCCCCTAGTTCAGGAGAACTGACTGAGACCCGCTGGACTTAGCTACTTAAGCAGCCTAATAACCATACAAAGAAACCCACAAAGGTTTTCTTGGAAAGAACATGGTACTACATTAAATAAACAGAATCATGCTAAATTGCAAATACACAAAGAACACCCCCAGAAGCAAGTGGAACTTCTGCCGATTTTTCAAAACAACTTCTACACCCCACCCCATTTAATGATGGTGGTGGTCTTGAGGAAAGTTCAAGGATGGGCAGGAGAGTTGGCAGGAAGCTCATGATCCCTAATGGAATGTTTGCCCGTTCAGTACCTGCCAACATCAGCACTGCACACACTGCCATTACCCCAGCAGGAAAGTACCAAGGTGGAAGAGGTCAGGCGAAAAGACTCGTGAAGTGCTGAGATGATTCACAGGGGTCACAGACTCCGTTTCTCTGCACAGAACATGCACAGGACACAACCTGCCAGGGCAGGCTCACTGAATGCCCCTCTTGAGACAGAGACGCATGGGCCATGCAGTCGGCACAGAAAGCCTAAGCAAGCTTCCCAGCAACATGGACAACAACAGCAACCAATCAGTAAGTGATGACTGAGGGACTCACAGGCCTAGCCCCGTGAGGTCAGTGCAGGGAACACACTGAGTCGTTAGGTATGAGAACAACTTTAGTGCTTCCTATCTTAGCTCTGAGGGGAGTTTCCAACTGGGCAGACTATTCCTCCACAAATGACCAATAAATGCAGACACCATGTAAGAAGACAATGATGAGGATTTTATTTTTAAAGTACAACGACTGTACCTAAGATTTTCGAAAGAAAGGTGGACCAGATCCTTTTAAGAAAAAGTATAAAGAAATATTTGGTGTGTAATGGCTTAGTGGAAAAAAAATAAATGCTAATACTGTTTAGGAGTTTGACAGAATCATTACATGAAAGTGGAATGGGAACAAAACTCAGCTAAGAGAAACGGGAAATACAAAAGAACCACCGTAAAACCATCTCTGGGAAGATGCGACGGGCTGCAATGACCCACGCATGCAGAAATTCATCGAGCACCTACTGAACTGAAGGCCCTCCACTAGGTGCTGGACAAGAATCCTGGTCAGTGCACTCCTAGAAGTTACATTCTGTTAAAGGAGACCGAAACACAAGTCAACAAATAACCATATATTATCAATTGTGAACAATTCTACGTAAGAAACAAGCAGGGGGGCCCAAGACTGATCAGAGGGTCAGAGAAGGCCCCTGAAAATGAGGGAAAAATTGTGACTTCAAAACCGAGGCCAAATATTGCCAATGGGGAACAGTACGTACGAAGACCCTGAGGCAAGCTCCAAGTTAAAAAAAAAAAAAGACAGGAACAAAATGAAGAGAGTCACAAAATGAAGTAGGAAAGTAACAGGGGCCAGATCCTATGTGGCTTTTTATGGGCCACGGTAAGAACTGTGGGTTTTACCCAAAGTAAACTAAAAAGCCACTAAAGGTTGTTAAGCAGGAAAGTGACATGGTCTGATTTTTAAAACCAGTCTGGCGGCTATATAGAGAACAGAGCAACAGACAGAGGCACGGGAGAAGGGAGGTTGGAGCCAAGCTAAGCAATTAGCGCAGTTCCACATTCCTGCGTGGAGCAGAGACAGAAAACACCGGTGCAGGGAGTGTCAACGGTCTGCGCCAGGGCAAGTATGAGATCGTGCTGCAAGTCTGTCACATACCGAGTTTGACCTCTGCGTTCCCGGTCAGCAGTACGTTCTGGACCTTGACATCCTGGTGAATCACATGATGAATGTGAAGATGTGCCAGTCCCTGAACAGCAAAGACAGATGTAAACTTTAGTTCTTTGTTGCTGTAAGGGTAAACAGCTAGGAACACGCCTTTCATAACAAAGTGCACTCACGGGCCAAAAGTTTATGTGCACTCATATGTAGAACGTAAAATTGACTCAGTGCATTCCCAGCAAGACATCACCAATATTAAAGACACGCAATGAAAGAAGCCCCACCCCACCCCAACTCCCCACCATTCCAACAGGGTTAGGTTCCCCAGGTGAGCAACGTTACCACTTTCTAGCTGTGCCTTTATGACACTTTACATTACCATCTGCAGTTTCTCTGCTATAATTTGTGCTATTTCTATACAGAGTGGTTCCTTTCCCATGCTAAACATCTATCTTCCGGTGGGTGACCCCAAGGGTATATTTGAACTAGGCACATTCCACGGGAAAAGCTAAGGTCTAGAGAGGGGTTTAAAATCTGGCTCTCCAACACTGGCTAGTCTTCCCACTGCACAGCGACAAACTGCTAAGTGCTGATCAATCCCGCGTCTATCATAGCGTAAAATGATTCTGCTGTCAAAAGAGCCTTGTGGTCAAATAAAATATCTTTCTTTCCCAAGGAAACAACCCCTACTGGGCATATCGCACATTTTGATGACCTTCTATCTGGAATGAAACCCAAGAGCCTGTCTCTTCTGAAAGGTGGTGGAAGAACAAAAACACGTGTTGCATCCAAATATGGCCCCCAAAACAGCAATTCATCACATTCACAGCTCATTTACTTCTGTTCTTAGCTGGAGAAGCCAAATCTGTAGCGTGCCTCCTTCAGACACAGCAACCTGCTTACTCTGAAATGCCTCAATCCCAAAAGGGCAGATTAGAAGGAAGGGTTTATTTGATTTTCCTGTTTAACTTTTTTTTGTGGAGTTTTATTGTTGTTATCATTACCTTGTAGGATATGAATTAAATAC
>NW_007727605.1:371371-372629 GCF_000696425.1 Galeopterus variegatus | reverse complement strand
AGTGGAGCTTATTTGATGGTTACTGTTCACAGCACAGGACATGCAGTGTTAAACCACAAAGTATTGACTAGGGAGAAAGGCACTAAAAATACATGGTGCTGCAGTTAGGAAGTGCTATAGTTGGGAAGAAGGTCCTTCCTTTCAGCATGGGATAAGTTCAAACAGCAAAAGAAAAGACAAAACAATGTAGCTTCCCTAATTCTTTTGTTATTCCTACTTCCATTAATTCAGTTTATTCTTGTTCTCTAACTTGCACAAACCTCCTTACACAGGAGGTTTATCTGAGCAACAAACATGAGCACCCACATCTTCTCAAACAAATGTGGCCCACATGCAGTGGTGCTCCGTACCAGTAGTAAACGTATGAAACGATGCCAATTTCCCTGTCCGTACTTCTAAAGGGTCACTACAGAAACCCTTTTAAGTTTGTCTAATAGCTCTGTAACAATGTTAACTTGAGTTAAGATTATTCTGAAAGATAAATAAGTTTTCCTGTATGAAGTACCTGGTAGTGTGTGTGTGCTCGACTACTCCCATGCCAGAAGTTAGGCCACAATTATGCTTCCTTAGCAGGAATGTCAAGTCCAAATACTCAGTAAATACCGCATTGTAGGGCAAATGAATCAATGCTGAAAAACTCATAAACTCATTTGTAGGCATAGAACAAAAGAGCAGTCATGGCTGTCCCCCAGTACAGGTTACGGTGAGCTGTTAAGTTCCCATGCTCAGTATGAAATGTTGGCTTCTACCGCAACGAGAAAACTGCTGTGTAGAATGTGAACGTGGAAGTGCACTGGAAGGAACCAGCTGGCTTTGCTGGTATAAACCCTTTTGGTCCAGAGGGTTTCAGTGGGCTGGCCTGAGACAGCATTTCTACTGATCTGAGGCCCACGTGCTCACAACCCTCACCCTTTTGAGGATCTTAACATAGTGTCTAAGTCTAACATCTACTGAGAAATGAGCAAAGGTTTCACTGCTACAGAAAGAGCCTCCCACAACTGTGTTTTTGATGCCCCAGGTAATCTGCCTGGGGGCAGCTGCCTTCCCTTCCCATGAGACTTCACTTCCATCTTACCATCTTGCTTTCCCTTTACCAAAACCGACTCTTGGCAACTCCAATAATAAACACACACTAGTGAAAGATACTCAACTCTCCCTGAGACATTTGTTTGTTTTTAGTTAATTTAAACTCCAGTCATAGGAAAAACTCCCATTTTACACGAAACGTAGGTGAAGGAAGCTCTTGATTCAGATGCCA
>NW_007727605.1:368975-370563 GCF_000696425.1 Galeopterus variegatus | reverse complement strand
ATATATATATATATATATTCAAAAATTAAAAGATACTGGAAAAAAGAGATGACTTGCCTATTCCATTGGTCGTTCCTCCCACGTTCTACCAAGAAGAGGCATGCTTTTAGAAGTGCTGACACACAAGGACCAGGCCAGGAAGCTTGTGCTCAGAGGACAAGAGGCAGTAGGACATTTCTGGTGATGTCCTGACCACAGTCCACACACAGACCTGACAAATGCGGGGGTGCTCCAGTTTCAAGCACCCCTGGTCTCGGGCTCTCCTGGTTTTGAGTGCTCCTGGTATTGAGGTGCTCCCGGTCTAGTGTGCTTCTGGTCATGGGGTGCTCCTGATCTCTGCCAGTGCCTCTTCTCGTGTCAGTGCAGTTGAGGGTCTGGCGTGCCATCTGCACGGTGGCTGTGACTGCTGCTGTAGAGACGAGCTGCTTTTGCATCTCCCGGCAGTCGCTGCTGGCTGAGAGAACCCACTCTCGGCCTAGTGAGCACTTGAGTCTTTCATAGTCTAGAATGGTCTCAACAAATGTGCCAAGCATGATTTTGAAGCTTATAGGAGTTTTCCTATATGTGTTCCTAGCAGGGTGTCCATTCGTCCTTTGCTCTCTATGCAGGATTGGTTCTAGGACCCCCTTCACCACCCGGCTGCTTCCTCCTCTTTCTTTCATCTCCAGTTCAAGCCTTGACTTCTCCTGCCTTAATTAGATCTCCCTCCAGCATGTCCTCCTCAAGTTGTTGTTGTCGGTTCGTCATCTGTCTCCCCCAGTGGAAGGTTCCCCTACGGGAGGTTGCCAGAACAGAAGGCATTGCACGCGTCCATGTCCCCTTCTCCCTCTTATCTTTCCCAAATAGAAAGGAAGCTAGACCCTACACAGTATGTTAAAGAATTTCAATATTTAACACATACCTATAATCTTACATGGCATGACGTGTACGTCACCACGTCCTCTACTCTCAACCCAGAGGAAAGGATAGGGTCTGACCAGCCACTACTGCATTTGCTGACTCTTTACGCACTCAAGACCCCACCAGATATCCAGTAGGGACGGTGGCTGTCCCTCAAACTGACCCTAACTGGGACAACCAAACCAACTCTCAAGATGGGGCTAAACGAACATAACCAATTACTTGCTTAACAGAAGACATGAAGAAAGGTGCACTCGGCGGTAAATTATGACAAAATCCAAGAAGTAACACAAAGGTCAGATGAAAACCTGGCTCCTTTTATGAGCCGACTCACAGAGGTGGTCCTTAAATACACCAACCTAGACCCAACCTCTGAAGCAGGCCAATTATAACTATATCCACGTTTTACCTCAGCAGATATCAAGAAACAGCTACAAAAACTAGAGGCCCTCAAACCCCTCAAAATGACCTGATTAAGGTAGCCTTTAAGGTCTTTAATAATAGAGGTGAGGAACAAAGTCTACCAAAGGTAAAAAGGGATCAGGCTAAATTCCAAATGAGGTCCTCCACCTTCCAGCGCAGTCAGAATCCTAAAGCATCAGCAGTACAACACTGACCTCCTCCAGGGCTGTGCTCCAAATGTGGCAAGGAAGGACATTGGGCCGCAGCCTGCCCAGATCCCAAGGCT
>NW_007727605.1:366029-368400 GCF_000696425.1 Galeopterus variegatus | reverse complement strand
TGAGGGACCATACAGTGTTCAAGGCAGACATCAATTTCTGTACTGCAAACTAATTTTTAGCTGTTGATAAATTGTTCTCATTCATTCAACAAATATTTATTCAGCAGTAACTATGTACCAGGAACTTATACATTCTTTGTGTATACCTTTTTTTTTAAAGGGGAAATAGCAGAAATGCTGTTTTTTTCTGTGTTTTCTACAATTCTACCACACCCCTGATCAAAAATCAATATTATAATGTTCTCATAGATGTAATCCAAAGGATAAACAAAACACTCCTACAAAATTTCACAGGGAATAAAAAAAAAATTATTCTATAGTTAACAAGTTAGGCCTCTATCTGTAAAGTCAAAACTTAAATAATACCAAAATGCCATGTGTTAGGACCGTGGCATTTTGGTATTCACTAAATTCATTTAGTTCCACTAATCATTAAGTTGAATATGTAAAAAGAAAGATTACCACTTATTTCTGATCTTGGCATAATTTCAAGCCACATATGTGAATACAACTTAAATAAAAGAAAATGTAGCCTACAGACCTCCAGAAATCTCCAGAAGGAATAATGCTTGCCAAGAAATTCTCTTACTCTAAAACTTCACTGTATTTATGATTCCTTCATCTAAATGCCCACCAGGAATGGCTGTTCTTTTTGAAGCCATGAGCCTGGTTTTAGTTACATATAAAAACTGGGCTAAAAAGGAAAGTTACTTACAGGGGGCACCTTCTGCTAATGCCACAAGGCCAAAGGTCACTTTGCAAAAATAAAACAGTATGTTATAAATATTGTATTAGCTATAAAGCCAATAACTTACATTTCTGGATATTCACACAAATGAAATAAAGGCTTTCTTTGGTGTATAAACCGAAGAGAAGTTTTCCAGTACATTAAAAGCACAAACATATTGGTAGAAACACCTAATGAATGAATGAATGATTGAATATATGAATACATGATAAAAATAAAATCGATTTAATCCTTCGGTGGCTAGCCATCTCCCCCCTATAAATATAACCTTCAAAAACCCATTTTCTTTCCCATATAAGCCTCAACATCCAGTGCCCGCACAAGGGTTAAAGAGTCTAAAACCTATCATAAATAAATTACTATGGGCCAGACATTTAAGGGCCACCAGCTCTCCATATAATTCCCCTATCCTTCCAGTTCAAAAGACAGTGGGTCTTATCCTCTGGTTCAGGACCTCAGGGCTATAAATGAAGCCATTCTTCCCCTTACCCCTGTCATCTCATCCCTACATCCTTCTTTCCTCCGTGCCCCCAATACCTCACATTACACGGTGCTAGACCTTAGAGACGCCTTCTCCACCATTCCTCATGACCCATCGTCCCAAGACCTCTTTCCTTTTACGTGGAATGGCCCAGATTCATGGGTCTCACAACAACTCACCTGGACAGTCCTACCCCAGGGATTTAGAGACAGTCCTCACCTGTCTGGCCAAGCTTTAATGAAAGACTTGCAGAACCTGTCTGTCACCCCTAGTACCTTACTGCAATACGTCGATGATTTACTTTTATGTAGCCCCTGAAAAGAACTTTCTGAACATCATACTATCCTCCTTCTAAACATTTTAGGACAAAAAAGTTACTGAGTCTCACTTAAGGAGACACAACTTACCAAAACAGAGGTTACTTATTTGGGTCTTTTACTCGCCCCAAGTCATAGGGCTCTCACAGTAGACAGAAAACAAGAAATTCCCCTTCCCCAAACAAAGGCTGAACTTCTCTCCTTCCTTGGGTTAGTAGGATATTTTAGACTTTGGGTGCCAAATGTTGATCTCATTGCACCTTTGTATCAGGTCACTGAGGGGAGTCTCCATGAACCCTTAGATCATAATCTCCCTGTATCTACTCCCTTTTCACTCTTAAAACAAGCCCTCAGTTCTTCCTTGGTGTTGGCACTCCCCGACCCAAAGTCTTACTTGTCTATGTAGACAGCAGACAGGATTTGCACTGGGATTACTGGCTCAACAGTGTGGGCCCGACCTCAGGAAAGTGACTCAGTCATCCTAACAGCTGGATAAAACAGTTCTCGGCTGGCCGGCCTTCTTGCGGTCTTTGGCTGCAGCCACTATACTAACACGAGAAAGCTCAAAATTAACTCTCTTCTGAAAAATAATAGTATATTGTGCCCACTCACTTCCTTCACTTTTTTTTTTTTTGGCCGGTAAGGGGATCGCAACCCTCGGCAAGGTGTGGTCTGCACCACGCTCAGCCAGTGATTGCATTGGCCATCCCTATATAGGATCCGAACCCGTGGCCTCGGCGCTACAAGCGTCTTACTCTCCGAGTGAGCCACGGGGACAGCCCCACTTTCTTCACCTCTTACCCACCAGGCCACCCAACAGATTTC
>NW_007727605.1:363874-364512 GCF_000696425.1 Galeopterus variegatus | reverse complement strand
ATCCAGCCCCGTGCCATACAATACAACCTCACAACAGGCAGAACTTATAGCCCTCACCAGGACCCTAACATTGGCCAACAAACTCAGAATAAACATATACACGGACTATACGCAGACTCAAAATACACCTATCCCATAACTCATTCTCATGCACCAGTTTGGAGGGAAAGGGGTTTCCTGACAACCAAGGGAGCACCTATAATTAACGGTCCTTTAATCCTAAAACAATTACAGGCAGCCCACCTGCACACCTGCACAGCCATCCTTCCCTGCAAGGGACACCAGAAACCTCAAGACCCAACAGCTGTGGGTAACAGTNCACAACAGAGCTCACAATTCAAACAAGGATGGCACATTCTCAAAGGTAAAACAGTCCTTCCAGCCACAGAGGTGTCCAGTATCCTAACAGAACTTCCTAACCATTTCCATGGATAATACCAGCCTCTCTCTAAACTTCTGTCTCCTCCAGTAGAACACCCTCATCTTCTACAGGCCTCCAATCAATAACACAAGGCTGTAACGGTTGCCTCTGCACGTCCCCACAAGGCCACTTACGACCTCCTCCTTTCCCTACCCGTCAAGCTAGAGGTCAGGGTCCTGCACAAGACTGGCAAGTCGATTTCGCCCACATGCCTCCT
>NW_007727605.1:361042-361645 GCF_000696425.1 Galeopterus variegatus | reverse complement strand
GTTCTTTTTCAGCCAGGAGAAGGCGACAAACCTAAAGACTCTGCCAACTGAATGGTCTAAGGGCTCGTGGCTATGGCCCGTTTTGCTCCATACCCTAATTCCCTTTGTGATAATTTTCCTTCCGGTACCCATAGGACCTGCACTTCTACAACAATTCTCCTAGTTCCTCTGCACGAACACCCATCCAATGACTCGTGAGTGGGTCACTGAAATCTGATGACGAGAGACGCCCGTTATCAACTCCTCCAGCCTCAAGGACCTCGGTGACAAGGAAACCCCTCAGGTCATTAGCCCCTCGTCACCCCTTTGTCAGCAGGAAGACATTACAGAAGACGGACCTACATGCACATACCCAGTCTGGGGGTCTCCCTAATAACAACTCACGTCCTTTCTTTCTTAGCAAACAGAAAAGGAGGAATATTAGGTTCAGGGAGGAGTGCTTAAGATGGCGCCACTCGGGGATACTCAAAACGGTGGTTCCTGCTCTACAGACCTTCCCCGTATCGTAAGACGACAAAGAAACTCATAACAGCAGCAGAACTCCACGCCATTGGTCCCCTCTGAATGTGGGACCTACTTTACACACTAAGGGAACCAATAATC
>NW_007727605.1:357359-360923 GCF_000696425.1 Galeopterus variegatus | reverse complement strand
CCACGCCATTGGTCCCCTCTGAATGTGGGACCTACTTTACACACTAAGGGAACCAATAATCACAAACCTAAAAATCACCTAATTCACGTAAGGCCTCAACAACTACAACTACCAGTGGACTTTCCATTTAACTCCTCGTCAACATAAGCTATGGCCGATCGGAACAACACAACTCACCACAAGAAGAAACATAAGCCCAACCCCCAGGGAGGAGGTCAGGCTAGGTTCTGTACCTATGTCTCTGCCGCACCACCTGTGCCAATAAACTCCTTCTAGCCTGATTTCCAGTCTTGCTATCAACTCTTTGTGAACCTTTAAGATCCAGATTCAGGGGCTTTGCGCTTCTGCCCACAAGGGGACCCAACTGTGGTCTGGGTGTTGGCTCCAGGGTTGCCAGGAAGTCTCTGAGTTAGGGTGGAGACACAGGGCCTCTTTCCAGGCGGGCTGGGAGTGTCCTTAGCTGACACCTGGAACCTCTTTGCAGGCAGTGTGGTGGTGACCTTGGCTGCACTAGGGTTCCCACTGGAAGGGGAGCTTTGGGAGGAGACGAGGGAGGTCACAGGGCCAGCAGGTGGAGGAGTGGTCCCTGCAGCTGGTATGGGGAAAGTGTCAGAAAGCTGCCTGGCCCCCATCTCCTTCCAAGGGTTGATGTACTGCAGTGCTGCCTTCTTCTCCCTGTGCAGGTCATCAGCAGTGACTCGGAAACCTGGCTTGGGGCATGGTGGCAACATAAAAGATTCCCCTCCCCTATGCAGTAGAAGAGGAATCTTCCGTTTGTGGGGCCTGGAGCTGTGGACTGTGGGCGAGGAGTTCTTAGAGGGGAGTTCCTGCCCTGTTGCTGCACCTGGGCTCTTCCTCTGGCAAATCTCAGTAGCTAAAATAGGATGCTGAGGGCCCTCCTTTCGCAGTTTTTTTGAGGCCTGACCCGTCCTCCTCTGCAGCAGTTGGATACTTGAGTCGAGCTGTAGGAGCTTGTGATGGCATTTCGTACGGGGCAGGAGCTCAAACAACAGGTGCGGGGCATCTTATATGTGGACTGCCAGCACCCCACCTGGAGGTTCCTCTGCAGAGGCCCAGGCCTGGGCAGGAAGGAACAGAGGGCTGCACTGACCCTAAAGGGCTTAAATGCTGACTGTGTACAGCCAGTGCCAGCACCACTGGAGCCCTGTCTCTCACTCTCCTGCTTCTCTGTGGGGTCTTTCACTTGCTCAGCCTTTTCTCTGATGCTCTCTCCAAGGGCCCTCGTCACACTCCTCACTGTGCAGGAGTCTTGTGCACAGCTGGGTGATGAGCTGAAGGACACCTTGCAATTGGGAGCAGACAGTACCTGCATCCCCCAGTGTCGACGTCTATAGATGGAAGTAATGACCCCCTGCAGGGAACACAGTATCTGCAGGGCCACAGGACATCTCCTGGCAGATGCTTTGTCACAGCGCCTGTGTGACATTCCTGGGTACCTGTGGGATGGCCCGCCGGTTGATCCAAGGACACGGGCTGCTGGGTGGACCCAGCCAGCCATGGGAATTCTGCCGGTGGTGTGAGTGGGCTGCGGGTGTGTGAGCCCTTCTGGCAGGACATTGCCCCCCAGGGCAGGGGGCATGGGTGCGAGGTGAAGCCTGCCCACGTAGCTACCCATGTTGAAACTTCCAGTTGTGGAAGTTTCTCTCTCTGAGTAAGTAAGAAAGCTGAGCACTGATGCTGCTCCTCGAGCTGCCAACTCAACGAACTCAGCCAACTGGCAAAGCTTGGAATGTCTGGCCGGTTGCTGGGATGACCGATGCACATACACAGAATGCGCAGGTACAGAATGTGCACGTGAGCGTGTGTGTAACAAGAACACGCAGGGCATATGTCAGGAGCAGGCACATGCAAAAGACTGTGGAGAGAGAGGGGGCGTGACACAGGTGGGACAGGCCCATATGACCCACCTCTCCCTCCTAGGTATTTAACCAAGAGAACTGAAAACTTAGGTCTTCACAAAGTCCTGTATACGATTGTTGTAGCTACTTTATTTGTATCTTCTAGGTGTGGGACTACTAAGATTACTCAATTTTTTTAAGTGATTTTGTCATAGTTTTTAAGTTGTTTTTTGGGGGGCACTGTAATATCAATATATCATAATCATTTCAGTCTAGGCTGGATTAATATTTTCCCAACTGAAGTGACCAAGGCAGCCTTGAAGTTCACCTCAAGAAGACAGTGCCCCCATGTCCCAGTCTCTGCAGGAGGGTCAGAGCCAAACTTTAGTGGGCACCGGTTAGCCAACACGTGTGGCTTGATCACAGAGAACAACATTTGCCAACTCAGGAATAACTAACTCGGTGTGCTGGACAGCTCCCACGGGTCCACCTCCCCCGAAAGTCTTCCAGTCCTTTCCCACCACTCACTTCAGTGCTTCAAAGCCCTCCTGTGTTTGAGTTCCCCCATTGCAATAGCCTCATCTAACGTCTTCCTGTCTGTTCAACTTTCTCTGGTGCAACTTTGGCATTTAACCTAGTAACAATCCCAGATCTATACACATGGATACCAATAAAAACACTTATGTAATGATGGGAGGGTCTGTTTTCTCTCTCTTTTGATTCTTCTCATTCCTGTGACTATAAAATACTGCACTCTGCTGGCCCACTTCACAGCACACTTCTCAGGGTGATGTGACCTATCCATTTCCTCAGTTGCAATCATGTTGGCTCCATAAATCCTATACTTCCTATGTTCGTCCTCAGTTTCTCTTAGGTCAACACATGGAAGGGATCCCCCCATCAGTACAGGTACCCAACCTGAAAAGTCCCCCTCCCAGGCCACCGGGGTCCTCTCTCCATATCTCAGCTCCTGGGTGCAGAGGGGAAGCACCCAGGCCTGGAGTCCCCAGCTCTAGAGTTGTGGAAGACTGTCCATGGGAGCCTGCAAGTGGGCGCTGGGGCAGCGCGATCCTCCAGGCGTAGAAACCTGGGTGCACAGTCTGGCGCCCACCGACGGAGGACCTGCAGAGCACTCCAGGGATATGTGGTGAGGCAGAGGGGCGCAAGTGCCCAAGGTTCGGCCCTGAGACACTGCGCACTCGGGGCCTGTGAATTCGGGTCCCGGTGGGGGGGGGACCACTTGGCCCGGGAGTGCCCCTCCCCTCCTCGCCTCTGATCCCATTTCGCCCCTATCGCCTCACCTGGGCCTGGGTGGTCACTCTTGGTCTCTGGCGCACATGGCAGAAGGGCCGCGTGGGAGTCGGGCACCAGCTCCCAAACATCACTGCCCGGCCCTGCCCTGCAGCCCACGGTGAGCAGGCACTCCTCGCGTCCTCCATTGCGCCAGCCCCAGAGCACCTGCACAGCAGGGAAAAGGCAGGATGGTGGCCGGCTGGGCCAGAAGACCTCGCAAGCCTGCGCCGTGCCCAGAGACTGCAGCTGCAGAAAGCCCTGTGGCCCAGAAATGGTGGGGAACACAGCCCGCCGGGAAACTATGATGGGTCCATAAAGAGAGTAAAAAGAAAATGTTAAAAATTTGGAGACAAGTGAAAATAAAAACACATTATACTAAAATCTATAGGATACAGCAAAAGCCATTCTAAGA
>NW_007727605.1:338280-356729 GCF_000696425.1 Galeopterus variegatus | reverse complement strand
CTTCTGGCAGGACATTGCCCCCCAGGGCAGGGGGCATGGGTGCGAGGTGAAGCCTGCCCACGTAGCTACCCATGTTGAAACTTCCAGTTGTGGAAGTTTCTCTCTCTGAGTAAGTAAGAAAGCTGAGCACTGATGCTGCTCCTCGAGCTGCCAACTCAACGGGAAAAGAAGAAAAGTCTCAAATAAACAACGTAGGGCTGACCCCGTGGCTCACTCGGGAGAGTGTGACGCTGGGAGCACAGCGGCACTGGGGGCGCCGAGGCCACGGGTTCGGATCTTATATAGGGATGGCTGGTGTGCTCACTGACTGAACGTGGTGTGGACGACACTAAGCCAAGGGTTAAGATCCCCTTACCGGTCACAAAAATAAATAAATAAATAAACAACGTAAACATTGCACCTCAAGAAACTAAATCAAAAACAAACTAAGCACGTAATTAGTAGAAGAAAATAAATAATAAATATCACAGCGGAAATAAATGAACTAGGGTACAGAAAATCAATGAATAAGATCAGTAAAATCAAAAGTTGATATTCTGAGAATATAAACAAAATGAACAAATCTTTAGCTACCGTAACTGAAAAAAAGAGAGAAGGCTCAAATAAATATGATCAGAAATGCAAAAAGAAACCTTACAACTAATAGCACAGAAATACAAATCTTTAAGATTCTGTTTTTCTAGAACCACTCCTGGTACCAAAATCTGTATTAGTCAGGGTTCTCCACAGAGACAGAATCAATAGGATATTTTATAATTATGTGAGAGGGATTTATTAGTTCACGTGGCAATGAAGAAAAATCCCATGATAGGCCGTCTATAAACTGGACGCCGGTTGCATGGCTCAGTCCAAGTCCAAAGGCCTCAAAACCAGGGAAGCTGATGGTGTCTGTGGTGTAAGTCTTGCAACCCCAAAGACGAAGAGTCTCAAGCTCTGATGTCCACGGACAGGAGAGAAGAGTGTATCCCAGCTCCGGCCAATCAAGAGAGCCTCACCTCTTCCCTCTGTCTTTTGTTCTCTCTGGACCCCCAGTGGATCGGATGGTTCCCACACACATTGAGGGTGGGTCTTTCCTACCCAGGCCACTCAGACTCTCATACTGATCTCTCTGGAAACACCATCATGGACACACCTGAGAACATAGCTTTACCAGGTTTCCCAGCATTCCTTCATCTAACCAAGTTGACATCTAGAACTAACCTTCACAACTCCCACTCAAGAAATCTGTAAGAACAACAGTTTAAAGGAACGGAACTCTCCCACTGGAAGCCCCCACCCATCCAAAGTCTTCTTTTTACTTAAATGAGGACACAGTAGAATATAAACCTATCACTAAGTTCTGTGCAACCATTTAGATAAAGGAGGTAGCACTCTGCTGAAAGACCTCCTCCTTATATAAAATAACAAAGCAAATCACAGAAAAATTGATGGTATAAGCCAGTTACATTTTAAAAGCAACTAAGATATTCTACAAACACACAATGCAAAGGAAACTATCTGGGTGACTCATAAATACTGTACTAAACTGTCATCAAGTAACCCACTGGAAGGGAAACAGGGTTAGCTGGAAGAAAGAGTCGCTTTCCATGTGCTTCTACGTTGTTTGAACGCTAAAATTATGAATTAAAACTAAGCCCCCGAAAGATGTATAAAATATCATTCACATTTGCACTTTACTATCCAAACCGTGACTTAACAACCAAGTACCCTGGTCCCCATGTTCTCCAACTCAGCTTAGTACTGTGCAGCAACAATCCTACAGAGGCAGTTAACTGCAGTGCACATATGTTAATAACAATTACCCCAAACCGTGACTTAACAACCAAGTACCCTGGTCCCCATGTTCTCCAACTCAGCTTAGTACTTTGCAGCAACAATCCTACAGAGGCAGTTAACTGCAGTGCACATATGTTAATAACAATTACCTGACTAAATCTTAGAGCCAGGAGTAAGATACATTCTATCCTCAAATACTTACCTGAGAAATCATGTATTTTCTGCCATTAGCAACAGGACATCAATAAATATGTAAACACATTCCACTGATACATGTCACTCAGAGTTCTAGTTCACAGTGTTCCCATTTAACAGGTAAACATTCAAAAATCTCTTAATCTGAAATACTAGAGAAGAGCATCAAACTTGGGGAAAAAGGGAGAAAGAGAGAAAGAAAAATGCCAGGCCACGCCTGATCTCCCGAAAGGAAAAATGTCCTTTGATTCTGCAAATGACTAGCGACAAATATTAAATGACTAACAGCGGGTTCCCCTTCCCCCCCTCCTCCCCTCCCTGGACTTCACAAATGCCAGTACATGGCTGGTGTGTACAGTAGAAAATGTTGCCAGGTTATTTCTTCCGCTTTTTTCTACTTAAACAGATTCAGGCTTAACCTAAGGAAATGTGGCGATATTTTCTCTCAATCCGTGGAAAATGAAATATACTCTCCCTGAGGCTACTACATGGATGTATCTCCTGAGTTTTCTGATGGAAAGAAGGAAAGATTCATTAAAGGAAAGAGAGGAACAAAGGAGGACAGCCCTTCCTAGCCCGCCCCAGCATCCCACAAGGACGGCTGCAGGGCGAGCAATCAGAGCGCCACCTGTTACCATACAGCTCAGGTCACGTCATGGACCTCGTTTCTCACAGCCTGCAATGAATGAACCCTATGCTCTTCCTTTCTGACCGGTCACCTCCCAGTGGAAACAGACATCAGGAGAAGGCAGCTGACGTCCAGCCCCAGTGCAGGGCTGGACCCCAAACACTGCTGCTGAAGCTGCGGCCAGGGACCAGCTCTGCAGCCAGGGACCAGCTCTGCGGCCAGGATCCCTCTCCATGGCCTCCAGTAACCGCTGATGAATCTATTTTTAGAATGCCTAAGGCAAAGACAGCCAGGGGGAAAGAAGCAGCACTAGCTAGGAAGAAAAACTAAATTCAGACTCCTCTGCACAACTTCTAACGGGAGGAACTATCATCTAACCAGACCCAGAATGCTCAGACATGTCACAACGTACAGTTACATTAAATTCTTTCAGAAAGTACAGCGCTATGATTAAGAGCAAAATGAAAAAATGTACACATACTAAGGATTAGTGCAAAAGGCAAAGGAGAAATTATTTTAAAAAATGAGGACTGGCCAGTTTGCTCAGTTGGTTAGAGCACCAAGGTCAAGTGTTCAGATCCACTAAAAGAAAAAAGAAAAAACCGTATTACAGCAATGGGGCTAATTCTGCTGCTTGCTGTTGAAAAGTTTTGTTAGCAATATTAGTAATATGTTTGATACTGGATCTTTATATAGAATACTAAAGAGAAACTTGATAGAGATAAAACTCCCAAAAAACATCTAAAACCTGCATACAAGAAATTACAAAACTTTCCTGAAGGCCAGAAAGAAAGATCTACCTAAATAAAAAGACATGCACTGTTTCTGGATGGAAAGACATTTAATATATGTAAATTATGAGGATTATGATTCTGTCGCTTTTGCACCCGCTACAGCTTTTCCACACTAAGCACCTTATTCTCCCATTTCTACATTATTTGGTAATTTTTAAATGGGAATTTAAAAAAATCTTAACAGTTGTTTAAACTCAGCCTTTTCATCTTGTGTTCAAGAGGGGCAGAGAAGAAAAGAACTCAGAGAGGGAGCTAGGGGTACCACCTCCAGCCACAGTGCCACAGGCATGCTGCACCCCAACTGTGGGGGCAGGCGGGGCTCATTCTCAATGGTGCTGTGGGCATCCACACAGAGGGATCCTGTGACATGCTGCTCCTGGAGGTCAGTCTAAGGTGCAGCCTCTACCTGCAGCTTTCACAGGGGGTAGGAGGGAGCAGAGCCCACGAATTTGTGCAGGAAAGGGGGGTGTGCAAGAGTGAAGAGGAGAGAGCAGGGGGCAGGTCGGGAGCTGGGCTGCAGGTGTGGGGGCGTGTGGGTGAGAGGTGGGGAGAATGGGAGGGCATAGCAAGGCAGGCAGGTGCAGGGAGGTGGGAGCGAGGTGGGTGGGTGCCTTGGGAGGCCTTGGGGGAGCTGGTGGCTGTTGGGGTGCAGGGGTGGGGCACAGCAGGGTAGGACCATGCTGGTGCGCTGCAGGTACAAGTGCGAGCAGCAGGTAAGTGTGGCAGGAGCGTGTCTCTGCTCAGAACAACATGGGGCCTGCAGACGCAGCACACAGCAGCTTAGAGAGGACACTGCTGCCTGGTCAGAGGAATGGGCCTTCCAACCATCTAAGCTGAGAAACTGAGGCTATGGGGGCTTGAATCCAGACAAGCTGATGACAGGCCACTGGGGACCACCACACTGTCCCCCATTAGCCACCTTAGACACATAAAGAAGATGGAGAGGTCACTGGACCACCCACCAACAAGACAAGGACAATGTGTGTGGAGTATGCATAAAGCAAATGTACTTCACAGGGCCTGGTTTTCCAAAGCCTCACAGCTTCAAATATTCACCTTGCAAAGGACAGGAAATTTTCCCCAGGCTATGGTCTCTGTTGTAAGATAAAGAATTGTAACACAGCAAGGTTGCTGGATCAAAGACAGACAGGTTACTGATTGATATGTAAAGATACTGGGAAATTGCTGGAAGAAGAGAATGTTTGCTAAAATCGAGCTTTTGTTGCAAACTGCATTATGGAAGGTCACTTTGCCTGTCTTACTGAATGTTACCAGCTTCTACTGTTAAACTTGTTAAACTGTACTTAGCAAAAACCCCACCTATGTCTCTTCCTGTAACTTCCTGGTCTGGAGAATAAATGCAGAAGAGAACCCCAATTCGTGGTTAATTTCCCAAATGGAAGGAATGCCTCTATCTTGAGGGTTCCGGGAGATTAACCCCTTTTGGGGGCTTCTCACTGCTCAGAAGAGATGGGCTTTGAGTACTCTTTGGTGGCTCCATCACCCAGGGAAAAAGGGGTAACAAATCTGTGGGAGGCAAAGCAACAATGTGGGAATATCACCAAAGCCAAACCGCCAAAATACCTCTGCCCCCTCTGCCTTGTAGGCACCCCATCAGGGCTGCCTCAGAGTTTTACTTCTTTCAGAACATGTTTCATGAAAAGCCTACACCCCTCACCTCTTACCCATTAGGATGATGACTATAATAAGAGAATAAAGTAACAATAACATGTGTTGGCAAGGGTGTGGAGAAACTGGAACCCTCCTGCACTGTTGGTAGGATGTAAAATGGTGCAGCCGCTGCAGAAAACAGGATGACAGCTCCTCAAAAATTAAACATAGAACATGATCAGCAATTCTACTTCTGCGTGCACACCCAAAAAACTGAAAGCAGGGTCTTGGAGAGATATTTGCACACTGTGTTTGACACGGACAAGCCCAGAAAAACTTAAACCTGCCCCGGTACTTCCACTTTTTGTTTCGCTCCTGTATTGTTGCTTTTTGTTTTGCTTTTGTAACACTGACCACCTTTTGTATCAGCTTAGCCCCTCCACCAGTGGATTCCGAGAAAACGAAACCTACAACCTGGAAAGAATGTAACCTATATAACCTTTGGCAAGCCTGGAGTGGGGGCTCAGACTTTTTGGAGCGTGAACTCCTCTGGGCCCACTGGAGTAATAAATCTTTGAGTTCTCCAATCCTCCGAGTGACGCCTGGTTTCTTGGCAATCTGTCTGCCTCTGTTCCTGTAACATTTCCACAGGGGCACTATTCACAATAGCCAAGAGCTAGAAGCAACCCGGTGTCCACGGACAGGTGAATGAATAAGCAAAAATGTGGGCTATAAATGCAATAGAATATTACTCAGCCTTAAATAAAGGAATGAAGTTCTGACATGTGCTGCAACATGGATGAACCTGGAGGACATCACGCTGAGTGAAAAGAGCCAGTCACAAAAAAGACGAACACTGAATGATACCACTAACATGAGGCACCTAGAGCAGTGAGACATTCATACAGACAGAAAGTAGAATGGTGGGTGCCAGAGGCTGGAGGAGAGAGGGGAGTAGGGGGCTATTTCAGAGGTGTAGAGTGTCAGAGAAGATGAAAAAGTTCTGGAGACAGTTATAAAACAATGTGAATGTACTTAACCCTACTGAACAGTATGCTTAAAAAATGGTTAAGATGGTAAATTTTATATTACATGTAATTTTCCACAGTTTATTTTTTTTAAAAGCCTACACCCAAGCTAAGAAATGGGGTAGGGGCAGCCTTGGTTCCCTCCATGCCACTACAGAATCACTGTGGCCAGACTGAGGCCTGGGGTAGGGTACGTAGCCACTCTAAGCCTTAGTTTCCCTATCTATAGAATGGAGAGCCTCTCCCCCTCCCTCCTCCCTGCAGGACAGTAGGGTGACAGCTGCATGTCAGCACCCACATCAGTGGGTGAGGACATAGGCCAGGTGAAGTCTAAAAAGGGCAGAGACAGCCTCAGTGTGTGTGTGGGGGGGTGGGGGTGGTTGTCACTGTGTTAAGAACCTGGGATAGAAAGTTTGACGTTTGAATAATTAAAATGCTCCGGGGTAGGGGAAGCAGTAAATTAGAATTAAATTCTATCAACAGCAAAAGAAACTAAGAGGAAGAAAAGAAGTAAAGAAGTAAGGTCCTGGGTTTTGCTGAGGACCACCGTACATGAGGTGCCCTTATTCACAGCTAATGACCATCTCCACGAGAACTATCATGGGCCCCTCGGTGAGGGGAGATTCATTTGGTTTTCTCGCTTGATTGTAACTGAGCCGTCCTACACCTTCAGTCTTCTGTTGCTGATACAGCCCAGCTGCCTGCTCACATCTTTAAAAAAATAAATAAGTGAAAGCCAGGTCACCTACAGTATATACGTCAACCAAATTCTAACTTAGAACCAGCATGTTTCATTTTCAGTTTCTAAAAATATTATAAAAATATTCAAAGATACTATGAAAAACATTCTAAGACCTCACCATCCTAACAAAATTGTTTTCATTGTGTAGCACATTCAGACTCCTTCTGAAAAAGACAGCTTTGAAGAAGCTCAAGTGTTTTCTGCTGTTGCTTATATCACTTATTTATTTTAGTTAAAGCAACTCTAAAAAACATAACCAAAGTCAAAAGACATTGATGGATTAACTTGTGAAGTAATGCCCTCTTTTCTAAGAGCAGGACTGATGCCATTTAAGATAGCCCCTCCATTCTGTGAAAGTTTGGCGGGAAAGTGGGAGAGGCATGGGAGGAGCTCTGCTAACTGCAAAATTAGCTCATGTACTGTTGGCTTGCTTGCATTGGCTAACACCTCTTGGCGCGGTGATCGGGCAACTGAGTTGCCGCGCTTGCAGCTATAAAAACCGAGAACAAAGATGGTTCAGGGCCACACCTTGAATTGGCTGGTGTGGGCCTGGCCACTGGAAATAAAAATCTTTTTCTCTTTTTTATATCAGTCTCCAAGGGTGATTTTCTCCCAACGCCTATAACACTTGAAATTCACTCGTTGCCCTTCTAAATGAAAGTGTGATGAGAAACACATGGCCTGCCCCCAGGGAAGCTCCCCCCTGCTGGGTGGCACTGTCCTGCCCACCTGGGAACATCATTTTGCCCCTGGTGGCTTATCAACTGAAGCTATCCTCTCTTTAAGAAAATCCTTTCAATTCCTCATAGTACTAAAACAAGTATATATTATTACCTTCAATGTATAAGAGAACATGGTATTTCCATTTTATAAGTGGGAACAAAATGAATCAGCAAGGTTAGATGGCTTGCCCAAGCCACAGAGTCAAATCAGGGCAAGCAAGACCATCCCTTTCAGAAACGAGACACCCTGAATCATCTCTCTCCACATCTGTCTTTCAAGTTATTCCTAAGACCCATCCCATTTGCAGAACATGAAGCAAGAAGAGAAACCTGAAGCAGGCATTAGTGGGGGTTCAGTGCACACGGAGAAGGTGTGACTGGCCCACCTGTTAAACATCAACTCGCGAAAGCTCTTCAACTTCACAACAGCCATGCTCTGGACTTCTTGGCTGTCTTAGTCCGTTCAAGCTACTATAACAAAATACCACAGACTGCATAGATTGGGTGGCTTATAAATAACAGAAATGTATTTCTCACAGTTCTGGAGGCTGGGAAGTCCAAGATCAAGGCAACGGCAGGTTTGGTGTCTGGTGAGGACCCACTTGCTGGTTCACAGGTGATGCCTTCTTGCTGTGTCCTCACATGGCAGAAGGGGCATGGGAGCTCTCTGGGGTTTCTTTTATAAGGACACTAATCCCATCCCCATGATGGCTCTACCCCCATGACCTAGTCACATCTCAAAGACCCCACCCCCTAATGCTATCACACTGGGGATGAGGACTTCAACATATAAGTTTTGGGGGTCACAAACATTCAGACCATAGCACTGGACTATACAGCAATACTACATACCAGGACTAAAATCTACCAGCACATCTACAAAAGATAGGGAGCACGGGAGAGAGACACACAGCTAAGCACAACATTCAGGCTACACAGGCCACCCCCAAAATGCAAAGCTGATCATATTCTGCCCTGCCTCATGTTCATCAAAATGTCTCCTTTCCCATGCTGCATGAATTCCCACCAAACCTTTACTCATCTCACTGAATTAAGTTCGTGTCAGGACAGACTTCCACGTCCTGCCTTTATGGCCCTAAGAAAGACTGTCCCCTGACCCACCACCTCCGGCCTCTGCTTCTGCCACCACCTGCACCTTCCAATCCACTCTCTGAATCCCATCCATCCCAAAATGCCAGCTCGATGTGTGGAGGGCACCCTGTTCCTTCAAATCCCAGGTCTCATTTCTCTTGTGGTACTGAGCACTCTACCTTGACCAGCTACCTGGGGAAATAGGGAAAACTTGGAAATAAAGAGTCCCAGGTCCTACACCCTGTTTCTACCCACAGAGTATTTCTGATACCAAGTGTGTGGGCTTTTCCAACCAATTCTCCAACTCTCCAGACACCAACTGGGCACCCAACGATGCGATTCAATTCTGTTACTAACGACCTGGAGTCAGTGCAGACCCCACAGGCTAAGGGCTCAGCCCCACAAGACGGTCCCCACCACACATGCCAAGTCCCAGGCCTCCAGTACTTCTGACAGATTGGCTACAGACAGTTCCCATGACCCCCTACTGGGGTTTGATAATTTGCTTGAACAGTTTACAGAACTCAGAGTAACAGTTTACTTACAATTACCAGTTTATTAGAAAGGACACAATTCAGCAACAGCCAAATGGAGGAGATGCAGGGGGCAGGGGTGTGTCCCCCTCCCAGCACATCAGGAGCTCAATCTCCAGCACCCCCACCCCTACCTGGAGGGTGCTGGGTGGGGCCGAAGTCCCAATCTTCTAAGACTTGGTCTTTCAGGTGACCAGCCCCTGGCTAGGCACCTCATTAGCATAAACTCAGGTATTATGGAAAGGGAAGCCTCCCATTATGAGAAACAGGAGACATCCTATCACTCAGGAAATTCCAAGGGCGTTAGGAGCTCTGTGCCAGGAAGTGGGGACAAAGACCACACATGTTTTTATTACTCCACACCAGACTTCAGAAAAGAGTTGCAATGTACACCACAAAGGACAGTTAACATCCCTGATATACAAAAGGGTTCTTAAAAGTGAGGGGAAAAGAGGACCAAAAACTCAATAGAAAATGGGCAAAAATATGAATAGTTCACAGAAAAAGGTATTAATAGACCTTAAACATTTGAAAAGATGTTTAACCTCATGCATAATAAGAGAAATGCAAATTAAAACTACAAGGTGATATCATTTTTCACTTTGGTAAAAATCCAAATGTTTGTGAATACACTCAGCTGGGGAGGGAGCAGCATGCCAGGAGCCTGTGCAGCAGTATCTGCAACAGCAAGATGTCTGGAAAAACCTAAATGTCCTTCTGCAGGAGAGGGTCGAATAACAGCAGTACACTCCCACAGGAGTACTATGCAGCTGTAGAAGGAAGGATGACCTCTGTAGATGCACACAAAGTTCTTTCCAGGAGGCACTGAGCGGGGGAAAGAAAGATGCAAAATAACCTCTGTAGTATGCTGCCTTCTGGGTAAATACAAATAGTATGTGTGTGACTCGTGCCTGCATCTGCAAAATGAAACACAGGGTGGGTAAAACAAACTAATACCATATCCTTAGTGGGATACAGCCTAAAGACAAAAAATATACATAGAAATCCTGCATTTTCTTAAGCTTGTTGTTGGTGGAGGTACTAACGTAGTGATTCTGAACTATTTTGTCTGTAGGTAGTATAGAACAAATGAGTAAATGTATTGATGTTGGCAACAAGAATGTCATCGTGGGAAAAAATAAACTGCAATATGGAATGGGGGAAGGTAAGGAAGAAACCTGCCATGCTAAGATTTTAATTGGGGGCATCAGCATAAACTCAGACTGGAAAAAAATACGCACATTTCCTGGCTCTGCCCACTGATGGGCTGGAGGCTATGACACCCCATCAGCAAAGGGCACACCCAGCACTCAGACCTTGGTTTCTAAAGAGGCTCTCCACTGGAAGAAACCAGGACTCCTTGGAGAAGCAGCTGATTCTGGTTTCGGAGCAGGGAAACACAAGATGAGCTTGGGACACCTAGAGATCAAGTGCTCCAAGACTAAAAGAATCCATGCAAAGTGATTGAAAAAAAGGTAGTAAGTCGAATGGTGGCCCCCAAGATGTGTCCACAGCCTAATCCCTAGAACTTGTGAACATGACCTTACTTAGCAAAGGGTCTTTGCAGATGTAGTTAAGAATCTCAAGACAAAAAGATCATCCTGGATGCAGTGACAAATGTTCTTAATAAGAAACACTCACGAGAGATTTGACAGACCAGGAGACCATGACCACAAAGGCAGAGGCAGGGTGACACGGCAAAGCTAAGGCTGGGGGCTGCGAGGGCACCTTTGAGGCAGCACAGCCCTGCCCACGCCTTGAGTTCAGACCGCTGGCCCCAGAACTGTGAGAAGAAATTTCTTGTTTCAAAGTTATGTACTTTGGGATAATGTGTTACAGCAGCCACAGGGAAGGAATGGTACAGAGGCTGAGAGAAGAAAGAGGAAGGAAAAGTTCTTTACAGAAGAATGATAATCAATCAATGTGGAAGAATTTACAAAATTAGAAAATCTCCACTTGCAAATTCCAACATAAAAAACTGGTCCAGGCAAGGATAGTCAAGGGGCACTAAATGCACTGACTGGAAAACAAGATACACACATGGTCTCCAAGAATCACCCCAGACCATGCACAAGGAAAACGCACCCTCTAAATGAAGTGACGTGCTGCATCCCACCCGTCCATAGCGGGACCACCCCAACACAGTGTGCCCCCTGATGTAGTGCCAACTGACAAGCATTCTTATAAAAATAAAGGTTTAACCAAATTTAATCATAAGGAAACACTCAGATAAATCTAGAACATGGGGCATTTTTAAAGGACAACTGGTCTGGCCATTTTTAAAAAAGAAAAAAAAAAAAGGTAAATGTCATTAGAAACCAAAAAAAAAAACCAGGCTATTATAGCTCAAGAAACCTGAAGACATAACCAAATGCAACATGTACATCTTGACTGGATCCTAGATTTAAAAACAAAAATAAAGACAACCAGCAAGGTTATAAGACATTTAAGGCACAATTGGGAAAAATGGACTGTCTCTTACATGATACTATATTAATTTTTAGGGTGTGATAATGGTAATGAGATTATATAGAAAAATGCCTTTATTCTTAGGAGATATATGTTAAAGTATTTAAAGGTGAAGTATTATTATGTCTGTAACTTTCAAATGTTTCAACACAAAAAGCATGTATAAAATATATGTAAAAAGACTGAGGGAAAGAGCAAATGTGGAAACCTATAAGAAACTGGTGAACCTAGTGGAGGGTATTTGGTGCTGGCTGAATTATTCTTTCAATATGAAGAACAGAAAATAGTGTGAAAATTCTCAAAGTAAAATGTTGAAGCTTCAAAACAATTTCCAGGTTGTGTCTCCAAGGAAGGGAGAGGGGAGATCCTCAGGATGCTCTCCAGCAGGTCTGGGGAGGATCCCAGGAACCTGCATTGAACAATTCCAGGCTGATTATGCCACGCGGGTGAATGTGGACACACTGCTGACACTGGCCTGTGGTGGCTGTCTTCTCTCGGTAGGGTCCGCTGGCATCATGACGACATCTGACTTGCTGTTTGCTCCAGGGCAGCAGGCCAGCAAATGCTCCCTAAGTGCACTTGAGGGCAATTGCCAAACGCGTGGGAGCCGGTTCTATTGAGCGCAAAACTTTACGTTTAGGAAAATGCCAACCTCAGAGACGTTTCAAGTGTGTTCCCACAAAAGCAAAGCTAATGCATATAAAACATTCTTTTATATGGTTTTCAGGATTTATGTCTTTTCAGTGGGATAAAAAGTGACAGGAAGGAAAGGTATCACAAGTAAAATGCCATTACAACAAAATCCATGGTACACAAAAAATTACACGAATACTACTAGGTCTCGCAACTCTAGTTCTTGAGAGTGGAAGGTGAAAAGATAATGGCTCCTAAACCCCAAGAAAATGTCAGAAAATTTCTTCTTTGGCGTTCTTTTCCTTAGATTTCTTTCTCGTTCTTGTTGTTTAAGGAATAAATGTACATGGACAGGGAAAAGGGGAAAGGAGGATCAGCAATAAAATGTTGCTGGAAGGTGGAAAGAAGGTTGACAAGGGTAGTGGGACTGAGATAACATGGGCAGACGCAGGAAGTGGGGACAACCGATTTACACCTAGGAAGGTCAAGACTTGGTCAGGCCTGGACCCAGGGAGATGACCAGGTGACAGCTCAGGCCTGCAGCCCTGTCCCCACTGGGCTCCAGGAAACAGGCAGCCAGGTCTTCCCCACCCCCCCCGCAGGGCAGGGAGCATCTTGTCACAATGGCCAGAGGACAGACCTAGGTACTGAGGTGGGGACTCTACCAAGGCACAGTGTGGCTCATGGAACACGGACGCCCTCAGTCTCATACCCAGGCAGACAGCTGAGGAGAGCTTCACACAGGAAACGGAAGGCTATTCAGGGAGGAGAGAGCAGAGCAGATAAACAAAATTATCATTAAAAGGGCACCGCATGACATGAAGACCATATATTCTTTTTTAATTCAGAGAACAAAAAAGAACTCATAAATGAAAAATGACAGCAAAAATAAATATTTTAAAAAAATCACTAGAAGAGTATAAATTCAAAGATGAGGGAGTTTCCAGAAAGTAAAACATAACTTAAAAGTGGTGAAAAGTAGGAAATAAAAGGAATGGTCCAGGCAATTCTACATCTGAATAGTGGTAGTTTCAGAATGAAGTGCTTCTGGATTGCAAGGCCTCAAAGACACCTGGTCCACTGGATAAAACTCCCTCAGACCAGGCCCTGGGGATGTCTGCACATTGGGGCATCTGTGAGGGCAGGCTCTATGCAGTGCAGCAACAGCACCCCAAAACACTCAGAGGCGTAATACCCTAGATTCATTCTTCGAGTGTACTTCAGGGGACTGGGGTGGCTCTGCACACTGTTACCAAAACAGGGGGAAAGAACTCCAGCAGCAACTTTCATTGGCAGCTAAATGCAGGCCCAGGGGTGAAGCACACCCCTGCTCAGCTCAGGGGCCGGCCACAGGCACAGTGACTCTGCAAGGCCACTGGCACGGGGACTGGGCAAGGGCAGACCTGCCAAGAGCTGGGGACAGTGAGCTGGGAAAGAGTGGTGGGCAATGCCTGCCAGGGCAAAAAGAAGACCCCACAGCCTTCCAGAAAGAAAAGGACTGGCTTGCGACTCCTCAACAATCCCAGAAGCCAGAAAGGAATGGAACAATGCCTTAAAAATTACATTGGAACCTTTTTTTCTAGAATTCTACATTATTGATCTGTCAAGTACGAAAGCAGGGAAAATACTATGGACAAAGTCGCACCATTCACCTCCCATCACATCAGCCAGGGAGTGAAATAAGAAAGTCAGGAAGCAGGAGCCCTGTGTGGGCAGCTGCAGGCCAATGGGGAGGGGACCACAGGGGGCAGACGGTTCCCAGGCACACGGAGTAGACAGAAGTCTCTGGGGGCCCTTCTTCAGGAAGGTGTGTGGGTAGGGGGGCGGCCTGCTGCTTGTGAACACCCTGGGGAGGGGGCAGACAACAGGCACAGTGTTTGGAGCTGCATCCCTCATAGTACACAGAAAGCAAGGCAAATCAAAAAACAGTCAATTATCAGCTCCAGAGAAGATGCATCATACAAACATGACTTGCTATGAATAGCTTTTACATATCATACTCGTAAACACTAAATATCGATCTCCTCAATATTACACCACATCTCCACGGGGGGTGGTGAGCACGTGTGGAGAGGAAAGAGAATAAACAAGCATCTTCCCAAGAACAAAGTCACTAGGTAATATCTATAACAGAAAAACCAGGAAGCACAAGACTCAGCAGCACAAAGATAAATTCCAAAATAATCCAAATAATACACTAGAAGACATAAAATGCTTGCTTCTGGGTGGGGGAAATCACGTCAGGGATATTGTTCAGCCTAATAAGCCCTGCTGAGGCCATCTGACTTTCTAAACTGCATTCACGTTAACAAGAAAACCACTAAAGGTAACTCAAGCTGAGTCTGCCTAGGAGCTACCCCGCACATTGGCATGATTTTTGAATCAATCCAGTGGGTGGTTGCTGGGCTCTTCCAATGAGCTGACAGCACTGCTCTAAGTGCTAAAACACATAGAACACATGCCCTGTCCTCAGGATTGGGAATGTCACTGAGGAGAAAACGTCTGCACGGAAAAGAACTCAGGTGCAATTGGAAAGTTGGCATGTGGTCACCCACCCAAGGCATGGGTCAGAAGAGTCATGTGGTGGCAGGAAGGGAGACTCCCACCAGAGCTGGCAACAAAGACTTCGGGAAAGATGTAAGGGGTAGAATGAGAAAAACTAACAGAACTTAAGGGCTGTTCCAGGAACCGGCAGGGCATGTCTAGAAGGAAGAATAACTTGATGGTGTGTATAATATGGGGGTATGGAGAGTTTTTTGAAACAGGTGAGATTTGACTCATAACAGCGAAGGCAAGATTATCAATAAGGAAAAGCAGAGATTAAAAATCACAGGCATCACCACTGACTAATTTTCAGCATCCTCAGACACTGTCAATCAGAAACCCTGAAACACTCTTCCCTGTGAAGTGGCTCAGCCATACCACCCCTGCTCCTTATTGATACTGCCCACCCTAGTCCTCAAGCACCCACCCAGAGCTGGGCCAAGACCTCCAGGTTTGCCTGCTTTGAGGAAAATGGAGACAGACTGGTCAGGCTCCCTCACCTTGTATCAGGCTGAGCATAACTCAGCATGTTTGTTGTAAAAAAATAAGTTAACTGCGCTTGTGCGCCCAGGTGTTCCTTAGCTATCTGACACCCATGTGTTTGGTTATCTGACTAGTACAAAAGACAACAGCTCTGATCTGCTAGGGGCTGAGCTTGGATCCAAATAAAGCATGTCAACCTTGCCAACAGCTCCCAGGATCTTCTTCCAATTAACCAGCTTGTGACCTGCATATGAGGGGTCTGTGACCCAGCCTGCACAGAACAGGTTTGAAGGGTCTGTGACCCAGTCCAACACCTGCCCTGGCTCGTCTGCTTGCACAGCCTCATCGCTATATGTTGTTTACACACTCCAAGGCCACTACCCTCTTTGCACTCCTAGAATACTCCCTGCTCTTGGCTGCTGCAGAACCTACACACATGCTGTTCCTTCTGGAACACATTCCCTCCGATGCCTCCCCGTTAACTCCTACATATCTTCCATTCTCAGCCCAAGTCTTCATCCCTCAGGGAACATGATCCCTGATTGCTCTCACTCAGGTCCTTGCCACCAGCTCTCAGGCATTCCTTTCCTTCACACCAGTTTGTAATTTAACCTCCTCTGGGTTGCTTATTCAGTTCATGTCCACCTCACCTTCTTGGCCAGTGGTTCTCAAAGTGGGGTCCCCAGACCACAGCAAGAACATCACAGGAGAACCTATTAGATATGCAGATTTTCAGGCCACATCCCAGACTTACTGAATCAGAAACTTAAGATGGGAGGTAGCAATTGGTATTTTAAAAAGCCCTCCCGGGCCGGCCCAGTGGCACACTGAAGAGTGCGCTGCTCTGGAGCGCGGCGGCGCTCCCGCCGAGGGTTCGGATCCCATGTGGACACCGGTTCCCGCTCACTGGCTGAGCGCGGTACGGGCGCAACACCGAGGGTTGCGATCCCGTTACCGGTCAGTAAAAAAGACAAAAAAAGGAAAAAAAAAAAAAAAGCCCTCCCTGTGATTCTGATGCACTCTCAAGTTTAAAAACCATTGCGCTAGATTTTGTGACCTCTGGTCTGTGCCATCATGTTTTTGCACCCCATAGTGTCCCCTCATGCCAAGTTCAGCAACAGACCCCAGTTAGATTTCCTAGTCAAATAAATAATTGGTGAAGAAATTTCCATGGCTTAGTAAATCCACTACCTTATTAATTCTAACCACTTATGTCTAACTTTAGAAGCCCCTCAAAATCAAGAGACTTTGCTGTCCAAAGATCGGGTTCCAATCCCTGCTCCCAGGACTTTCTGGGTATGAGGGGTCTGTGACCCAGCCTGCACAGAACAGGTTTGAAGGGTCTGTGACCCAGTCCAACACCTGCCCTGGCTCGTCTGCTTGCACAGCCTCATCGCTATATGTTGTTTACACACTCCAAGGCCACTACCCTCTTTGCACTCCTAGAATACTCCCTGCTCTTGGCTGCTGCAGAACCTACACACATGCTGTTCCTTCTGGAACACATTCCCTCCGATGCCTCCCCGTTAACTCCTACATATCTTCCATTCTCAGCCCAAGTCTTCATCCCTCAGGGAACATGATCCCTGATTGCTCTCACTCAGGTCCTTGCCACCAGCTCTCACGCATTCCTTTCCTTCACACCAGTTTGTAATTTAACCTCCTCTGGGTTGCTTATTCAGTTCATGTCCACCTCACCTTCTTGGCCAGTGGTTCTCAAAGTGGGGTCCCCAGACCACAGCAAGAACATCACAGGAGAACCTATTAGATATGCAGATTTTCAGGCCACATCCCAGACTTACTGAATCAGAAACTTAAGATGGGAGGTAGCAATTGGTGTTTTAAAAAGCCCTCCCGGGCCGGCCCAGTGGCACACTGAAGAGTGCGCTGCTCTGGAGCGCGGCGGCGCTCCCGCCGAGGGTTCGGATCCCATGTGGACACCGGTTCCCGCTCACTGGCTGAGCGCGGTACGGGCGCAACACCGAGGGTTGCGATCCCGTTACCGGTCAGTAAAAAAGACAAAAAAAGGAAAAAAAAAAAAAAAGCCCTCCCTGTGATTCTGATGCACTCTCAAGTTTAAAAACCATTGCGCTAGATTTTGTGACCTCTGGTCTGTGCCATCATGTTTTTGCACCCCATAGTGTCCCCTCATGCCAAGTTCAGCAACAGACCCCAGTTAGATTTCCTAGTCAAATAAATAATTGGTGAAGAAATTTCCATGGCTTAGTAAATCCACTACCTTATTAATTCTAACCACTTATGTCTAACTTTAGAAGCCCCTCAAAATCAAGAGACTTTGCTGTCCAAAGATCGGGTTCCAATCCCTGCTCCCAGGACTTTCTGGGCTCAAATCTTGGCTCTCCATAGTTTACCATCTGTGTCATCAGCCATAAATTCCCTGGCCTTAATTTCCTCATCTCTAAAATGGGAAAAAATATAGTACCTATTTCCTAGGATTGCTGAGATAATTAAATGAGACAATGGCACTAGGAATCATGTTTGCCCATACCCAGTTAAGCACTCAACAAATTCAATTATTATTACTATTGTCATAATAATAATTACTAAACTTTAAGTGGTCTTCCCTCCTGGGTCTCAGTTTTCTAACTCAAGATTGACCACACACACTTCAGACTAGCTTTTCCTCCCTTGCAAAACTGCTCACCTGTAACTCCCTAGCCAGAAACTGCTTGAGCTCTGGCGGCTCCACCTCCTGGAACAGCTGGGTTGTAGGAGACAGGCTGGGTCGGAATCACACTTGTCTTCCTAGAGATCAACCGAAGTCACTTTCTAGGGTCCTTGCTCACCTCAGAAATCAGATCGAGGTAACTCAACCGGTTGGCAGGTGGTTTCATTTCAGTGAGCGTCTGTCTGCGTAGGTAGGATTCAAACGGGGCTCACACTGGCAGCTATTTCTACTCCAATTTTGGTACTTGCTAAAGTGTTAATATCAGTAATTAAAATATGTTCCCAACGAACAGTTCTTTAAAAAAACACAAAAAATCCCCAGTTTCTGGCTTCCCTAAGAAACAGTCCAGCACATGCCTGAAAAGTGCCTCTCCTGCCCTGTCTCCAGGCAGCAGGCTGTAAGGACAGAAAGGAGACCGAACACACCACAGCCGCGGGCACGCACGCCCAGCGCCCCGCGATGCGCCCCCCTGCTGGACCCGGCCGCCGGGCCAGGAGCACCGTCCCGCCG